>NC_060180.1:7233350-7335850 GCF_021184085.1 Oncorhynchus gorbuscha | reverse complement strand
CTGTTATGTCAAACGGGGACAATGGCAGGTAAACTCGTCGCTGCTTAACAGCCTGGCTCTATCTCAATCAGTCTTTCCGCAATTCTTTACATCGTATCTCCTCTTTCTTAACCATATTGTAAATTATTTTTGGTTCTCTGAAAATAGTCAAACATAACTAAATCAGAGTGAGTGAAAGGTTTTCACGCTCACGTCAGCCCCAAGCCATGGCATGTATCTGGAGTCAACTTTATTTCGCTGACATAGTGGAGAGAGGAGAGGCTATATATCCCTTTCAATCTGTTCTGCAATGTATTCTCCCAAAATACATCCTGATGACGTTTAAAGGCAATTATGTATTAACCCAAGATAATAATTTTTCCATGAACTTTTATTTGGATATTAACTTTAATATAGTGAACTGTAGTCAATCCCAAGCCCGCTCTCAGTCGTTACACTAGGATGTGTCCCAAAGGGTACCTTATTCCCCATATAGTGCCCTACTTTTAACCAGGGCCCATAGGGAATCGGGTGCCATTTGGTTTGCAAGTCTAAGCCTATAGTAACAGAAGAGTGGGGAGGGCAGGAGTAGAGAGAGAGAGGGGTAGAGAGGGGAATAAAGGGGAATAAACAGTAGGGTAGAGGTGGGTCAGTACCTCCTCTTATATCCTTATGTAATCAGCTGATGAAAGGAACAAGCTTTTCTCTTAGTGTGTGTTATAACGAGACTTTTTTCACTCTCTCTCTCTCTCTTTCTGTCTGTCTCTCTCCTTCTCTCTCCTCTCTCTCTCTCTCTTTCCGTTTCTCTCTCTTTCGCTCTCACTCTCTTTCCGTCTCTCTCTCTCTTTTTCTGTCTCTCTCTCTCGTTCACAGACCTCAGACAGACCTATTTCTCTGTTGCTTGTGTTTTCTCAAAGGAGAGGAATTTGATATTGTTCTTGACTTCTTGATAATACTTATCACACAACATATTGAAGATTACATTGGCAACATGCTTACTACATGCTTACTACACACTTACTACATGCTTACTACATGCTTACTACACACATGCTACACGCTTACTACATGCTTACTACACGCTTACTACATGGTTACTACACACATACTACACACTTACTACATGGTTACTACACACGTACTACACACATACTACAAACATACTACATGCTTACTACACGCTTACTACACACGTACTACATGCTTACTACACGGTAACTACACACATACTACACACATACTACATGCTTACTACATGCTTACAACAGTTACTACACACTTACTACATGCTTACTACATGCTTACTGCATGGTTACTACCCACTTACTACACGCTTACTGCATGGTTACTACACGCTTACTCACACTTACTACAAACTTACTACATGCTTACTACATGCTTGCTACACGTACTACACATTGCAGGCTTACTACATGCTTACTGCATGGTTACTACACGCTTACTCACACTTACTACATGCTTACTATATGGTTACTACATGCTTACTACACACTTGCTACATGCTTACTACACGCTTGCTACATGCTTACTACACACTTGCTACATGCTTACTACATGGTTACTACACACGTACTACACACATACTACAAACATACTACATGCTTACTACACACTTACTACACGCTTACTACACATGTACTACATGCTTACTACACGGTAACTACACACATACTACACACATACTACATGCTTACTACATGCTTACAACACAGTTACTACACACTTATTACAAGCTTACTACATGCTTACTACATGGTTACTACCCACTTACTACACGCTTACTATATGGTTACTACACGCTTACTCACGCTTACTCACACTTACTACATGCTTACTATATGCTTACTACACACTTGCTACATGCTTACTACACGCTTGCTACATGCTTACTACACGCTTGCTACATGCTTACTACACGCTTGCTACATGCTTACTACACGCTTGCTACATGCTTACTACACGCTTGCTACATGCTTACTACACGCTTGCTACATGCTTACTATATGGTTACTACACACTTGCTACATGCTTACTACCCGCTTGCTACATGCTTACTATATGGTTACTACACACTTGCTACATGCTTACTACACGCTTGCTACATGCTTACTACACGCTTGCTACATGCTTACTACACGCTTGCTACATGCTTACTACACGCTTGCTACATGCTTACTACACACTTGCTACATGCTTACTACACGCTTGCTACATGCTTACTATATGGTTACTACACACTTGCTACATGCTTACTACACGCTTGCTACATGCTTACTACACGCTTGCTACATGCTTACTACACGCTTGCTACATGCTTACTACACGCTTGCTACATGCTTACTACACGCTTGCTACATGCTTACTACACGCTTGCTACATGCTTACTACACGCTTGCTACATGCTTACTACACACTTGCTACATGCTTACTACACGCTTGCTACATGCTTACTATATGGTTACTACACACTTGCTACATGCTTACTACACGCTTGCTACATGCTTACTACACGCTTGCTACATGCTTACTACACGCTTGCTACATGCTTACTACACGCTTGCTACATGCTTACTATATGGTTACTACACACTTGCTACATGCTTACTACCCGCTTGCTACATGCTTACTATATGGTTACTACACACTTGCTACATGCTTACTACACGCTTGCTACATGCTTACTACACGCTTGCTACATGCTTACTACACGCTTGCTACATGCTTACTACACACTTGCTACATGCTTACTACACGCTTGCTACATGCTTACTATATGGTTACTACACACTTGCTACATGCTTACTACACGCTTGCTACATGCTTACTACACGCTTGCTACATGCTTACTACACGCTTGCTACATGCTTACTACACGCTTGCTACATGCTTACTACACGCTTGCTACATGCTTACTACACGCTTGCTACATGCTTACTACACGCTTGCTACATGCTTACTACACACTTACTGCAGGGTTACTACACGCTTACTACATGCTTACTACACGCTTGCTACATGCTTACTACACGCTTACTGCAGGGTTACTACACGCTTACTACATGCTTACTACACGCTTGCTACATGCTTACTACATGCTTACTGCAGGGTTACTACACGCTTACTACATGCTTACTACACGCTTGCTACATGCTTACTACACGCTTACTGCAGGGTTACTACACGCTTACTACATGCTTACTACACGCTTACTGCAGGGTTACTACACGCTTACTACATGCTTACTATATGCTTACTACACACTTGCTACATGCTTACTACACACTTGCTACATGCTTACTACACGCTTACTACATGCTTACTACACACTTGCTACATGCATACTACACGTTTACTACACACTTACTCTCTAAAAATAAAACCAGTCAGATGACTGTAGAAATCAAACCTTCAGAGGTATGAGCAGTGGTTCATCTCTCTGCTCTCCTCACAGTGACCCCTAACCACATCTGAATGAATGGTAGTGATCTCTCTCAGACAGACAGACAGACAGACAGACAGACAGACAGACAGACAGACAGACAGACAGACAGACAGACAGACAGACAGACAGACAGACAGACAGACAGACAGACAGACAGACAGACAGACAGACAGACAGACAGACAGACAGACAGACAGACAGACAGACAGACAGACAGACAGACAGACAGACAGACAGACAGACAGACAGAGAATCAGCCCTGGTACTGTGGTGGGTGTCACGGAGCAGAGACTGACACTGAAGGCTTTGTATTGTGGGTGAATGGGCACCATTGGAGAAGGCCCTAGCTGTGACACACACACATACATGCACACACACACACATGCACACACACACACACACGTACACACACACACATCTACAGATGGGAATGTTTTGTGGTGATGAAGGCTCCTATTGTGTGTCTGTAGGATATCCAGACAGAGAGGTCAGGGGGCAACCTATATTGATTGCGTCCCAAATGGAACCCTATACCTAACATAATGTACTACTTTTGACCAGAACCCTATGGGCCCTTAGTGCACTGCTTATGGGCTATTTCGGACGTGGCCCAAATGGCCCATAGGTTCACTCAGTAGGGTGCTTTCTGCTACTCAGTAGAACAACAGACTATTGATGTGTGTGTGTGTGTGTGTGTGTGTGTGTGTGTGTGTGTGTGTGTGTGTGTGTGTGTGTGTGTGTGTGTGTGTGTGTGTGTGTGTGTGTGTGTGTGTGTGTGTGTGTGTGTGTGTGTGTGTGTGTGTGTGTGTGTGTGTGTGTGTGTGTGTGTGTGTGTGTGTGTGTGTATTTGCGTGTGCCTGTGAATCAGGGTTTTAATATAGATTTAGGATTCATATGCAATGTATTCTTCCTCTGTTTTCCAGCTGTGCCCCGGAACAAGTATAGTGGAGTGCATAAGAAGTAGTTTGAATTCAAAACAGATTGCCATCAAAACTATAATTTCCCCTTTTCTCTCTCTCTCCTTTATCTCTCTCTCTCTCTCTCTCTCTCTCTCTCTCCTTTATCTCTCTCTCTCTCTCTCTCTCTCTCTCTCCTTCTCTCTCTCTCTCTCTCTCTCTCCTTTCTCTCTCTCTCTCTCTCTCTCTCTCTCTCTCTCTCTCTCTCTCTCTCTCTCTCTCTCTCTCTCTCTCTCTCTCTCTCTCTCTCTCTCTCTCAATTCGATGAACTTGTTTGGCTATGGAAAGCCAGAGCAAAATCCTATGTGCCATTGTCTGCTGTTGTGCCCTTGAGCAAGACACTTAACCCCTCAAAAACAACAGCTCCCCTGGTGCCCAGTATGTATGTGTGACTTTCGGAGGGTTTTAAAATCAGAAGTCAAATTTCGGTTGGACCTTGTGAGCAATTAACCAACAACGTGATCTTAACATAAAATTTAGACATCTCTCTCTAAGTGTGGTAGGTTCATGGAAGCGGTTGGGGTGGCGGGGGAGGTACAATGTACTCTAGGATTGTTTTTGACAGCATGACCCTTGATCTTCCTTCCAGTCGCTCAGAGTGCTCTGTGTCTGACTGGGGCTGAAGCACAGACACTCACAGGTTTCTCAACACTAGAGAGAGAGACAGGATTGGGGGAGGAGAGAGAGAAATGGACATTTAATTGAGAGGTGGAGAGAAAGGAGAGAAGGACAAACACCATTGTAAATACAACCCATATTTCTTTTCCCTTTTGTACTTTAACTAACTTTAGCACATAATTACAACACTGTATATTTTGTATTTTTGTATTTAACCTTTATTTAACTAGGAAAGTCAGTTAAGAACCAATTCTTATTTGCCCTATGGGACTACCAATCATGGACGGATGTGATTCAGCCTGGAGTCGAACCAGGGACTGTAGTGACGCCTCTTACACTGAGACGCAGTGCCTTAGACCGCTGCTCCACTCGGGAGCCCACCGTAATAGACATATTGTCACGGTCGCCGTCATCGTGGAAATGACCGGACCAAGGACAGCGTTGTGAGTGTACATTTTTCTTTATTATAAGTGTTGCCAACAAAACAAGAAACAACAAAAACGACCGTGAAGCTTACTAGGGCTATACAGGCCACTAACACAGACAACTACCCACAACTAAGGTGGAAAAACAGGCTGCTTAAATATGATTCCCAATCAGAGACAACGATAGATTGATTGAGAACCATACCCGGCCAAAACATAGAAACAAAGAACATAGAGTTTCCCACCCAAGTCACACCCTGACCAACCAGACATATAGAATAAAAAGATCGCTACGGTCAGGGGGCGTGACACATATTATGACATGTGAAATGTCTTTATGCTTTTGGAACTTTTGTTGCTTTGGCAATGTAAATATATGTTTCCCATGCCAATAAAGCCCCTTAAATTGAATTTAGCCAAATAGGATCTGGCTAAATAAACTTATATAATAATTTATAGAACCCATTGCCCTTTATGATTGTGAGGTCTGGGGTCCGCTCACCAACCAAGACTTCACAAATTGAGACTCCATGCAGAATTCTGCAAAAATATGCTCTGTGTACAACGTAGAACACCAAATAATGCATGCAGAGCAGAATTAGGCCGATACCCACTAATTATCAAAATCCAGAAAAGAGCCATTCAGTTCTACAACTACCTAAAGGAAGCGATTCCCAAACCTTCTATAACAAAACCATCACCTACAGAGAGATGAACCTAGAGAAGAGTCCCCTAAGCAAGCTGGTCCTGGGGCTCTGTTCACAAACACAACCCACAGAGCCCCAGAACAGCAGAACAATTAGACCCAATCAAATCATGAGAAAAATATATAATTACTTGACATATTGGAAAGAACTGACAAAAAAACAGAACTAGAATGCTATTTGGCCCTAAACAGAGAGTACACAGTGGCAGAATACCTAACCACTGTGACTGACCCAAACTTAAGGAAGGCTTTGACTATGTATAGACTCAGTGAGCATAGCCTTGCTATCGAGAAAGGCTGCCATAGGCAGACATGGCTCTCAAGAGAAGACAGGCTATGTGCTCACAGCCCACAAAATGAGGTGGAAACTGAGCTGCACTTCCTAACCTCCTGCCCAATGTATGACCATATTAGAGACACAAAATACAAACCCAATTTTGATAAACTCCCATTCCACAGTGTGCCATCACAGCAGCAAGATCACTAATGTAAGATCACTAATGTAAGATCACTAAAGTTCTGAGAGAGAGAGAGAGAGAGAGAGAGAGAGAGAGAGAGAGAGAGAGAGAGAGAGAGAGAGAGAGAGAGACCCTCCTGCAGCAAAGCACTCACACAACATGATGCTGCCACCCCCATGCTTCATGGTTGGGATGGTGTTCTTCGGCTTGCAAGCCTCCCCCTTTTTCCTCCAAACATAAAGATGGTCATTATGGACAAAGATTTCTATTCTTGTTTCATCAGACTAGAACACATTTCTCCAAAAAGTAGGATCTTTGTCCACATGTGTAGTTGCAATCCGTAATCTGGCTTTTTTATGGTGGTTTTGGAGCAGTGGCTTCTTCCTTGCTGAGCGGCCTTTCACGTTATGTCGATATAGGACTCGTTTTTACTGTGGATATAGATACTTTTGTACCTGTTTCCTCCAGCATATTCACACGTTCCTGTGCTGTTTTTCTGGGATTGATTTGCACTTTTCTCACCAAAGTACGTTCATCTCTAGGAGACAGAACACGTCTCCTTCCTGAGCGGTATGATGGCTCCGTGGTCCCATGGTGTTTACACTGTCGTACTATTGTTTGTACAGATGAACGTGGTACCTTCAGGCGTTTGGAAATTGCTCCCCAGGATGAACCAGACTTGTGGAGGTCTATTTTTTCCTGAGGTCTTAGCTGATTTCTTCTGATTTCCCCATGATGTCAAGCAAAGAGGCACTGAGTTGGAAGGTAGGCCTTGAAATACATCCACAGGTACACCTCCAATTGACTCAAATTATGTCAATTCGCCTATCAGAAGCTTCTAAAACCATGACATCATTTTCTGGAATTTTCCAAGCTGTTTAAAGGTAAGGCCCACTGGAATAGTGAAACAGTGAATTATAAGTGAAATAATCTGTCTGTGAACAATTGTTGGAAAAATTACGTGTCGTGCACAAAGTAGATGTCCTAACCGACTTGCCAAAACTATAGTTTGTTAACAAGAAATTTGTGGATTGGTTGAAAAACAAGTTTTAATGACTCCAAGATAAGTGTATGTAAACTTCCGACTTCTGTATATACATATACAGTATATCACAAAAGTGAGTACACCCCTCACATTCTTGTAAATATTTGAGTATATCTTTTCATGTGACAACACTGAAGAAATTACACTATGCTACAATGTAAAGTAGTGAGTGTACAGCTTGTATAACAGTGTAAATTTGCTGTCCCCTCAAAATAACTCAACACACAGCCATTAATGTCTAAACCGCTGGCAACAAAAGTGAGTACACCCCTAAGTGAAAATGTCCAAATTGGGCCCAAAGTGTCAATATTTTGTGTGGCCACCATTTTCCAGCACTGCCTTAACTCTCTTGGGCATGGAGTTCACCAGAGCTTCACAGGTTGCCACTGGAGTCCTCTTCCACTCCTCCATGACGACATCAAGGAGCTGGTGGATGTTAGAGACCTTGCACTCCTCCACCTTCCGTTTGAGGATGCCCCACAGATGCTCAATAGGGTCTAGGTCTGGAGACATGCTTGCCCAGTCCATCACCTTTACCCTCAGCTTCTTTAGCAAGGCAGTGGTCGTATTGGAGGTGTGTTTGGGGTCGTTATCATGTTGGAATACGATGACACCAAATTTAACACACCTGCTCCCCATTCTCACCTGAGACCTTGTAACACTAATGAGTCATATGACACCGGGGAGGGAAAATGGCTAATTGGGCCCAATTTTGTCTGCCATATCAGGGGACTGTACTGTACAGTACACGGACACACTAGCTGAAGGCATTCTTGCCAAACTACATATAAAGAATATTGATGCAGTAGAGATATTCATAATGGTTCCACTTTAGTTTACATGTAACTTAACGTAGCAGGCGTAAAAGAAAAGCCTGAAACTAGATCCTCTACATATGGTCTTGACGAAAAGAAAAAAAGCAGTCTGGGGAGGCTCTCTTCTGCGCTGTTCAACCAATCCAGTAAATGTAGAGGAGGAGTTAAGATGGAGTGACTGCTTGTTAACGTCCAAAAGAGGAAGTCTCATCACAGGCTCTCTTTCTGTTTCCCCTAAAAAACTAAGCAGAGTCTACCTTAATTAGAACTGTTAACAGACTTAATGAATTGTTATACCAAATCAATTACTATAGAGTGTAATAGTTGTTATGTTGTCATATGTTAATACATTGTACTCACCACTTCCAGCCCATAGGCTTATAGTTTGAGCTGGTTTGAGTTGGTTCAGAGGGGAGGTCAGAATAAAATAGATTAAAATAGAACAGAATAGGAGATGAGAATATAATTGTGTGGATACACTACATACGAAATAGCTTTAAACAGTATTATAAACTGGGTGGTTTGATCCCTGAATATTTATTGGCTGAAAGCCGTGGTATATTAGACCGTATTCCATGGGTATGAGAACTTTTTTTTTACTACTCTAATTTCTTTGGTTACAAGTTTATAATAGCAATAAGGCACCTCGGGGGTTTGTGATATATGACCAATATACCACAGCTAAGGGCTGTGTCCAGGCACTCTATTCTGCATCTTGCTTAAGAACAGCCCTTAGCCATGGTATATTGGCCATATACCACACCCCCTCTGGCCTTATTGCTTAATTATATACCATTGCATTATTGAATACTTGTTTCTTATTGGCTTGAAGGGCATTCTAGGAGAGTGATTAAGGGTTGCCTAATTGTAAACGTAATGTTATTTGTTTTGTGATTTTTGATGGTTGTCCTGTGTTGCTCAGTTGGTAAGAACGTGGCTCTAGCAATGCCATGGTGGTGGGCTCGATCCCCACACATACTAAAATGTATGCACTCACTGTAATGTAAGTCTATCTATTTTCTGTTCTGTAGATTCAGATTTCTGACAATGAATGAGATCATTGGTTGTTGTTGTCAATAAGTGTAATTTTGCCTACTCTTACAATGTACTTTATGACAGTGATGTCATTTATGACAGCGACGTACTTTATGACAGCGACGTACTTTATGACAGCGACGTACTTTATGACAGCGACGTACTTTATGACAGCGATGTACTTTATGACAGCGATGTACTTTATGACAGCGATGTACTTTATGACAGCGACGTACTTTATGACAGCGACGTACTTTATGACAGCGACGTACTTTATGACAGCGATGTACTTTATGACAGCGATGTACTTTATGACAGCGATGTACTGTGGGATTGTATTGTCTGTAAATCTGAAAATCATCCACATCCAGGAACTGTGATTTACTGCCTGTTATGTTATTGAGCATTCATTGTAGGGCTACGTCCCAAATGGCACCATATTATATTGTGCACTACTTTTGGCCAAAGCCCTAAGGATTAAAAGTTGTGCACTACAGGGAATAGGGTGCCATTTGGTGTGCAGACTAGAAGTTCATATTGAGGTCTATGGTCTGGGTGCTCTGCAACCATTGTTGTGAACTTTAGCTGTTTCAGCAGACAGGCCCTGGTTTATTGGATCATTAATTCAAATTTCAGGACTAAGAAGAGGTTTGGAAATGTTTCAGGAATACACACCCTTTGTTGGCGATCACTTGATGACCCTCAATGACAGTGTGTGTGGGATGTGTGTGTTTCAAGTTAAGGTTAATTTGTCACATGCACAAGTACAGTGAAACGCTTAACTTGCTAGTGTGTGTTTGTGTGTTTGTTTGTTTGTTGTGTGTGTGTGTGTGTGTGTGTGTGTGTGTGTGTGTGTGTGTGTGTGTGTGTGTGTGTGTGTGTGTGTGTGTGTGTGTGTGTGTGTGTGTGTGTGTGTGTGTGTGTGTGTGTGTGTGTGTGTGTGTGTGTGTGTGTGTGTGTGTGTGTGTGTGTGTGTGTGTGTGTGTGTATTCCAGACATCTGTCTTTCCCTGTCCCTAGAGAGCATTACAGATACCAAAGGATTGTTTGTCAATGTCTTATCAATCTAGTATTATGATGTCAAGCTAACTATATATATCACTGAGACATTTTATACTCTCAATTATATTTGGAAGGATGTGTGTGCCTGTGAGTGTGTGTGAATGTGTGTACGCCTGCCTACCTCCAGTTGATAGTGATTGGATAATGTTCATGTTTATATTTAGAATGCTTATCTCAGCAGTCGTAGCTGATACAGCAGCAGCTGCCTGTGGACTGAATAAGAAGCTTGCCACTTGTCAGCACCAAATCATCACTGCATACGCTGCATATACAGTTGAAGTCGGAAGTTTACATACACTTAGGTTGGAGTCATTAAAACCACTCAACAAATTTTTCAACTGCTGAACAAATTTCTTGTTAGCAAACTATAGTTTTGGCAAGTCGGTTAGAACATCTACTTTGTGCATGACAAAGTCATTTTTTTCCAACAATTGTTTACAGACAGATTATTTCACTTATAATTCACCCTATCACAATTCCAGTGGGTCAGAAGTTTACATACACTAAGTTGACTGTGCCTTTAAACAGCTTGGAAAATTCCAGAAAATTATGTAATGGCTTTAGAAGCTTCTGATAGCCTAATTGACATCATTTGAGTCAATAGGAAGTGTACCCGTGGATGTATTTCAAACTCAGTGCCTCTTTGCTTGAAATCATGGGAAAATCAAGACCTCAAAAAAAATTGTAGACCTCCACAAGTCTGGTTCATCCTTGGGAGCCATTTACAAATGCCTGAAGGTAGAACACGTTCATCTGTACAAACAATAGTACGCAAGTATAACCACCATGGGACCACACAGTTGTCATACCGCTCAGGAAGGAGACTCATTCTGTCTCCTAGAGATGAACGTACTTTGGTGCGAAAAGTGCAAATCAATCCCAGAAAAACAGCAAAGGACCTTGTGAAGATGCTGGATGAAACAGGTACAAAAGTATCTATATCCACAGGAAAACAAGTCCTATATCAACATAACGTGAACGGCCGCTCAGCAAGGAAGAAGCCACTGCTGCAAAACCACTGTAAAATAGCCAGACTACGGTTTGCAACTGCACATGGGGACAAAGATCCTACTTTTTGGAGAAATGTCCTCTGATCTGATGAAACAAAAACAGAACTGTTTGGCCATAATGACCATCGTTATGTTTGGAGGAAAAAGGGGGAGGCTTGCAAACCAAAGAACACCATCCACTTGGGGTGGCAGCATCATGTTGTGGAGGTGCTTTGCTGCAGGAGGGACTGGTACACTTCACAAAATAGATGACATCATGAGGAGAGAAAATTATGTGGATATATTGAAGCAACATCTCAAGATGTCAGGAAGTTAAAGCTTGGTGCCGGTGGGTCTTCAAAATTAACAATGACCCCAAGCATACTTTCAAAGTTGTGGCAAACTGGCTTAAGGACAACAAAGTCAAGGTATTGGAGTGGCCATCGCAAAGCCATGACCGCAATCCCATATAAAATTTGTGGGCAGAACTGAAAAAGTGTGTGCGAGCAAGGAGGCCGACTAACCTGACTTAGTTACACCAGCTCTGTCAAGAGAAGTGGGCCAAAATTCACCCGACTTATTGTGGGAAGCTTGTGGAAGGCTACCCGTAATGTTTGACCCAAGTTAAACAATTTAAAGGCAATGCTACCATATACGAATGAACTTTGCGACATTTTGCCACATTTCAGGCTTCAAACATAAAGATATAAAACTGTATTTTTTTGTGAAGAATCAACAACAAGTGGGACACAATCATGAAGTGGAACGACATTTATTGGATATTTCAAACTTTTTAAACAAATTAAAAACGGAAAAATTGGGCGTGCAAAATCATTCAGCCCCTTTACTTTCAGTGCAGCAAACTCTCTCCAGAAGTTCAGTGAGGATCACTGAATGATCCAATGTTGACCTAAATGACTAATGATGATAAATACAATCCACCTGTGTGTAATCAAGTCTCCGTATAAATGCACCTGCACTGTGATAGTCTCAGAGGTCCGTTAAAAGAGCAGAGAGCATCATGAAGAACAAGGAACACACCAGGCAGGTCCGAGATACTGTTGTGAAGATACAAAAATATTTCCCAAGCTTTAAACATCCCAAGGAGCACTGTGCAAGCGATAATATTGAAATGGAAGGAGTATCAGACCACTGCAAATCTACCAAGAACTGGCCATCCCTCTAAACTTTCAGCTCATACAAGGAGAAGACTGATCAGAGATGCAGCCAAGAGGCCCATGATCACTCTGGATGAACTGCTGAGATCTACAGCTGAGGTGGGAGACTCTGTCCATAGGACAACAATCAGTCGTATATTGCACAAATCTGGCCTTTACGGAAGAGTGGCAAGAAGAAAGCCATTTCTTAAAGATATCCATAAAAAGTGTTGTTTAAAGTTTGCCACAAGCCACCTGGGAGACACACCAAACATGTGGAAGAAGGTGCTCTGGTCAGATGAAACCAAAATTGAACTTTTTGGCAACAATGCAAAACGTTATGTTTGGCGTAAAAGCAACACAGCTCATCACCCTGAACACACCATCTCCACTGTCAAACATGGTGGTGGCAGCATCATGGTTTGGGCCTGCTTTTCTTCAGCAGGGACAGGGAAGATGGTTACAATTGATGGGAAGATGGATGGAGCCAAATACAGGACCATTCTGGAAGAAAACCTGATGGAGTCTGCAAAAGACCTGAGACTGGGACGGAGATTTGTCTTCCAACAAGACAATGATCCAAAACATAGAGCAAAATCTACAATGGAATGGTTCAAAAATAAACATATCCAGGTGTTAGAATGGCCAAGTCAAAGTCCAGACCTGAATCCAATCGAGAATCTGTGGAAAGAACTGAAAACTGCTGTTCACAAATGCTCTCCATCCAACCTCACTGAGCTCGAGCTGTTTTGCAAGGAGGAATGGGAAAAAATGTCAGTCTCTCGATGTGCAAAACTGATAGAGACATACCCCAAGCGACTTACAGCTGTAATCGCAGAAAAAGGTTGCGCTACAAAGTATTAATTTAAGGGGGCTGAATAATTTTGCACGCCCAATTTTTCAGTTTTTGATTTGTTAAAAAAGTTTGAAATATCCAATAAATGTCGTTCCACTTCATGATTGTGTCCCACTTGTTGTTGATTATTCACAAAAAAATACAGTTTTATATCTTTATGTTTGAAGCCTGAAATGTGGCAAAAGGTCGCAAAGTTCAAGGGGGCCGAATACTTTCGCAAGGCACTGTATTTATGTGTAGGGGTTGACTTGGTGCTTGTTGGAGGATGTGAGATTGGCATGACTTGTAGGGTTACATACAGTCATTTTCAGTCATTGTCTTTTGTGTCTGTTCAGTCTTGCATAGCATCAGTAGACATAATCTGACACACAGAGACACACATTGCCACGCCTCAGCTAAACAAATTATATAAATTGAATGTCTAATAGTCATCCTCATTTCCGGGCTGTATCTATATTTGGAGTCTATATTGGTCAGTAATCCATCACATGCTAACTTTGACTAGCACTGAGCTTGAAATGCCAAGCAAGTCCCTGCCCGGCAGCAGTAGGCTCCATGCTAGTGGTAACTGATGGTGGAATTGCAGTCTATGGGAATGGTATGAGGTTTGTAATTCCCACCTCTATCGCCTCATATTTCTGGGGGTGTACAGTTTTACTCTGGCTCTATTTTGTTAACTATTTCACATTATATTTCAGTTGTTTAGCGTATACTCTTATGCAAAGCGACTTAGTGAGTGTATTGAAATAAAAAAGGCTGATACAACAACCACATATCATTGTCTCATGTAAAAACCTATTCCATTTTGTGTAGAATTCTACCACTATAATCTTAGTCGTAGAATATAAGAGTGAAATTCAAGGTTACAAAAAAACGATAACCAATAGAGAAACAAACCACATGATTAATACGTTCCATCCCAAATGGCACCCTATGACTTACATAGTGCACTACCCTATGGGTCTTGGTCAGTGTACTACCCTATGGGTCCTGGTCAAAAGTAGTGCACTGTAAAGGAAATAGGGTTCCATTTGGGACAACCATAGTAGTTCTAGGCTACTATTACTATGGAACTATTTTGATTAACGGTTCTACTATTACTAAAATAAATATATTCCTGTCCAGTCTTTAAAGGAGGATCAACTTGATTTATGCTTTGATCTTTGCTAACGTTTCACTGAGAAGAACCAGTTGTCAGGTTTAAACCACATCCAGATTCCTGTGTTTTCCTTGTAGAACCCACCATGCTGGCACTAGCTTAGCATGCTTATACTATAATTACGTTAGCATGCTAATATGTTAATGCACTAATATGCCAGCACGTTTATCCCAGCACGTTTATACCAGCACATTAGCTAAACTCACATTACAGTCACGAACTGTTTTATCAGGAGCGCTACGGCTAATCAGGTAGCCAAACAAAAGCAGAGAGACTAAACTCAGAGAGAGAGGACTGAAGTAGATCGGTGTGTCTTTTGTAGCGTAATCTGGCAATCTATTTTTTCTGTTAGTGGGTCAAAATAAATACAGATTGTGAAGAAGAAGGGGAGAGGAGGGAAGAGGGGTCTAGTCTCTCTCTCTCTCAGCAATGTCCTATGGAATTGGGAGACTGAGAGGGGCCTGCGATACTCCACTGTTCCTTTGTTTATGCTGATGGTTTCCAGATGCTAGCAAGGCCAGTGAGACTTCTGATCCCCGTCTGTGTGTGTGTGTGTGTGTGTGTGTGTGTGTGTGTGTGTGTGTGTGTGTGTGTGTGTGTGTGTGTGTGTGTGTGTGTGTGTGTGTGTGTGTGTGTGTGTGTGTGTGTGTGTGTGTGTGTGTGTGTGTGTGTGTGTGTGTGTGTGTGTGTGTGTGGCAGCCAAGCAGTCCGGGATCTGAGCCAGCAGCCAGCCAGGAATTAGGAACAAGGCCAGTGCTATCTGGAATACATGGGAAACATGGATTTCTTTGTAATAACCCTAGAATACCATCCAGGAGTCAAGAGAAAGCTGCATTGAGCTCAGTTGTGTCCCAAATTGAGGAGAATTGAGCACGATCCCATAACATAATAAACTGATGAACAACGCTTCATTATATCTATGTGTAATCGTTAGCCGTGTGCAACCGTTGGATACAGAAAATATACAATGTAGTGTTTCCACTTGGTTTGACTGATTTATTATAAGGTTGATCTTTTTGTTAGCACTCCCTTGTCTGTGTTTTTCTAATCACCCCATTCGCTCCTCAGAAAGGTTGCTAGATTGAATGCCTGAGCTGACAAGGTATCCCCTGAACAAGGCAGTTAACCCACTGTTCCTAGGCAGTCATTATAAATAAGAATTTGTTCTTAACTGAGTTGCCTAGTTAAATAAAGGTTAAAAATATAAAATAAATGTAAAAAAAAACATTTGTTGGTGGGGGTCTCTAGGTCTGCCCAGACAGATCCTCAGTGTAGTATATTTGGGGGTCTCTCTCTCCTGTATACTCTTTCTTGGCCTTGTCAGTTCCATAGTGTGGGGGTCTCTGCATCCCCAGCCAACCCCATTCAGGGGGGATTGTTTTGATAAAACAGAGCAGCATTGTGTTGTGGAGGGGCTAGATTTATCACTCTCACAGCACACCTGTTCCTCTCCTCTCTCTTACAGCCAGGACTAGTTGTCTTCATAGGCATTAAAAAGGGACAGCTGCACCCGCAAAGGACCAGGAGAGAGGGAAAGGAGGGAGGAGGGGGAGATAGGAGAGAGGGGGAGGTGAGAGAGAGAAAGTGGGCAGAAGGAGAGAGAGAGACTGAGAACGAGAGAGAGAACTAGGGAAACATTGGGCTCATTTATCTGGCTGTGCATCGTGGAATTGATTAATAACCTCCCAGAACACACCTGGCTGAGGTTCTGGCACGCGATTGGGCTGTCTACCAGGGCACCGGAAACAGCCAATAAAAAGACTGTTTTTGTGGCCATGGTAACACAGCTGAGGAGAGGACAGTGTCATTCTGTGTGTGAGAGAGACTGAAGGAAAGGCCATCTGCAGACCCTGGGTCCTGATTGGCTCTCTCTTTACTGAGCCCTTAGACAAAGACATTCTGTGAGAGACTAAAGGAAAGGCCATCTGAGGACCCTGGGTCCCGATTGGCTAATTCTCTACTGAGCCCTCAAACAGAGACATTCTGTGAGAAACTGAAGGAAAGGCCATCTGCAGACCCTGGGTCCTGATTGGCTAATTCTCTACTGAACCCTCAAACAGAGACATTCTGTGAGAAACTGAAGGAAAGGCCATCTGCAGACCCTGGGTCCTGATTGGCTAATTCTCTACTGAACCCTCAAACAGAGACATTCTGTGAGAGACTGAAGGAAAGGCCATCTGCAGACCCTGGGTCCTGATTGGCTAACTCTCTACTGAGCCCTTAGAGACATTCTGTGAGAGACTGAAGGAAAGGCCATCTGCAGACCCTGGGTCCTGATTGGCTAACTCTCCACTGAGCCCTCAGACAGACATTCTGTGAGAGACTGAAGGAAAGGCTATCTGCAGACCCTGGGTCCTGATTAGCTAACTCTCTACTGAGCCCTTAGAGACATTCTGTGAGAGACTGAAGGAAAGGCCATCTGCAGACCCTGGGTCCTGATTGGCTAACTCTCCACTGAGCCCTCAGACAGACATTCTGTGAGAGACTGAAGGAAAGGCCATCTGCAGACACTGGGTCCTGACTGACTACTGTAACTCTCTACTGAGCCCTTGGACAGAGATTACTTTATTACTCTTTATTATTCAACTTTGTTACTCGTAACCTGAACATGAAAAACACAGTTATCAAGTTGCTCCTTATATTGAAAGTTTACACAAACCAGTGTTATTTCCTTATCCGTTTTTACACCCCTCTTCCAGCCATCAGTGCTCTCTCAAAGTATCAAATACCTCATTGCATCCCATTACATCCTCAAATCTGTATGTAGATAGCTGAAGCCTGAAGTGCATTGTTGTCTTGTTTTGCATGCATTGTACAAAAATGATAAATACAGGACGATAGCATATCTATAAAACATAGCTTACTTTTTACTAGCTAGTGACTGGCATGTTCCTGTTCGTGCCTCCAGCTATGATGAATTTCACTGACCTCCTGACCTGGGTGGTCTAATCCAAACAGTGCAGTATAATATGAAGTTATGTAGGCCTACCCATCTTTCCTAGTTTGAGGTTGGTGTTTTAATCAGTGATATTAGACAGACTGTATTGTGAGTTGGTTTCCTGTCTGTTCTTCTATTCTTTATATGATTTTAAACCACATTTTCCACTTTTCAATTGTTGAGGTGGGGACAGAAGAACCGTAAATATTCTGCGGTCTTTTTTTAATGACCCGCCTTGACGGATGAGTTGCATTTCCAAACAAAAACAATATTTCCAAATTGAGACCAGAAAAGAGGTTTCATGCAATTACTACTACCCACAATTACTACTACCCACAATTACTACTACCCACAATTACTACTACCCACAATTACTACTACCCACAATTACTACTACCCACAATTACTACTACCCACAATTACTACTACCCACAATTACTACTACCCACAATTACTACTACCCACAATTACTACTACCCACAATTACTACTACCCACAATTACTACTACCCACAATTACTACTACCCACAATTACTACTACCCACAATTACTACTACCCACAATTACTACTACCCACAATTACTACTACCCACAATTCCCGGAAGCCTCGAAGTTATTTCTCTCCTCTTTTATCCCTTTCTTTATTCCTACAATCAGAGAAACAAACCACTGTCTAAAAGATGTGTGCAGGCACAAAACCAACAAATGTGTCTTTCATTTTTTTGACAGGCCTAGTTATACTGTATGTGTCCAAGAGCTAGCCTCTCTAGGTTGAGGGATCACTGGTCCAAGGTCAGATATTAGCTCATGTCCCTAAAGTGAAGGGTTAGAATTAGGTCTAGTCATCGGATCCCAGATCTTTGGTTTAGGGCAACTCTTCAACCTCAAGATAGATATGAAGGAACTGGGGTCACAGGTGGGGCTAGAGACCTTTGAAAAAATACAGTCTTATAATGAGAATACATGAATTAGAACATTTGGTAATACTGCACAGCTCAGAAGGTGTTATAATGTGCTTATAAGGCATTGGGAAGATAGGTTACCGTACATTTCAAACGTTAGGCTTCAAGAGCGAAATGTCCACAGTCCTTTTCCATCAGCGTGTTATAGTGTATATGAGATGTAAAGGCCTGGGGTTATAGTGTATATGAGATGTAAAGGTCTGGGGTTATAGTGTATATGAGATGTAAAGGTCTGGGGTTATAGTGTATATGAGATGTAAAGGCCTGGGGTTATAGTGTATATGAGATGTAAAGGTCTGGGGTTATAGTGTATATGAGATGTAAAGGTCTGGGGAGTGGTGGTCTGGCCTGGGGTTATAGTGTATATGAGATGTAAAGGCCTGGGGTTATAGTGTATATGAGAAGTAAAGGCCTGGGGTTATAGTGTATATGAGATGTAAAGTTATGGGTTTATAGTGTATATGAGATGTAAAGGCCTGGGGTTATAGTGTATATGAGATGTAAAGTTATGGGTTTATAGTGTATATGAGATGTAAAGGCCTGGGGTTATAGTGTATATGAGATGTAAAGTTCTGGGTTTATAGTGTATATGAGATGTAAAGCTCTGGGGAGTGGTGGTCTGGGGTTATAGTGTATATGAGATGTAAAGCTCTGGGGAGTGGTGGTCTGGAGTTATAGTGTATATGAGATGTAAAGGTCTGGGGAGTGGTGGTCTGGGGTTATAGTGTATATGAGATGTAAAGGTCTGGGGAGTGGTGGTCTGGGGTTATAGTGTATATGAGATGTAAAGGTCTGGGGAGTGGTGGTCTGGGGTTATAGTGTATATGAGATGTAAAGGTCTGGGGAGTGGTGGTCTGGAGTTATAGTGTATATGAGATGTAAAGGTCTGGGGAGTGGTGGTCTGGGGTTATAGTGTATATGAGATGTAAAGGTCTGGGGAGTGGTGGTCTGGGGTTATAGTGTATATGAGATGTAAAGGTCTGGGGAGTGGTGGTCTGGCCTGGGGTTATAGTGTATATGAGATGTAAAAGTCTGGGGAGTGGTGGTCTGGCCTGGGGTTATAGTGTACATGAGATGTAAAGGTCTGGGGAGTGGTGGTCTGGCCTGGGGTTATAGTGTACATGAGATGTAAAGGTCTGGGGAGTGGTGGTCTGGCCTGGGGTTATAGTGTATATGAGAAGTAAAGGCCTGGGGTTATAGTGTATATGAGATGTAAAGGCCTGGGGTTATAGTGTATATGAGATGTAAAGGTCTGGGGAGTGGTGGTCTGGCCTGGGGTTATAGTGTATATGAGATGTAAAGGTCTGGGGAGTGGTGGTCTGGCCTGGGGTTATAGTGTATATGAGATGTAAAGGTCTGGGGAGTGGTGGTCTGGCCTGGGGTTATAGTGTATATGAGATGTAAAGGTCTGGGGAGTGGTGGTCTGGCCTGGGGTTATAGTGTACATGAGATGTAAAGGTCTGGGGAGTGGTGGTCTGGGGTTATAGTGTACATGAGATGTAAAGGTCTGGGGAGTGGTGGTCTGGGGTTATAGTGTACATGAGATGTAAAGGTCTGGGGAGTGGTGGTCTGGCCTGGGGTTATAGTGTGTATGAGATGTAAAGGTCTGGGGAGTGGTGGTCTGGCCTGGGGTTATAGTGTATATGAGATGTAAAGGTCTGGGGAGTGGTGGTCTGGCCTGGGGTTATAGTGTATATGAGATGTAAAGGTCTGGGGTTATAGTGTATATGAGATGTAAAGGTCTGGGGAGTAGTGGTCTGGCCTGGGGTTATAGTGTATATGAGATGTAAAGGCCTGGGGTTATAGTGTATATGAGATGTAAAGGTCTGGGGAGTGGTCTGGCCTGGGGTTATGGTGTATATGAGATGTAAATGCCTGGGGTTATAGTGTATAGGAGATGTAAAGGTCTGGGGAGTGGTGGTCTGGGGTTATAGTGTACATGAGATGTAAAGGTCTGGGGAGTGGTGGTCTGGGGTTATAGTGTATATGAGATGTAAAGGTCTGGGGAGTGGTGGTCTGGCCTGGGGTTATAGTGTATATGAGATGTAAAGGTCCGGGGAGTGGTGGTCTGGCCTGGGGTTATAGTGTGTATGAGATGTAAAGGTCTGGGGAGTGGTGGTCTGGCCTGGGGTTATAGTGTATATGAGATGTAAAGGTCTGGGGTTATAGTGTATATGAGATGTAAAGGCCTGGGGTTATAGTGTATATGAGATGTAAAGGTCTGGGGAGTGGTGGTCTGGCCTGGGGTTATAGTGTGTATGAGATGTAAAGGTCTGGGGAGTGGTGGTCTGGCCTGGGGTTATAGTGTATATGAGATGTAAAGGTCTGGGGAGTGGTCTGGCCTGGGGTTATAGTGTATATGAGATGTAAAGGTCTGGGGAGTGGTGGTCTGGCCTGGGGTTATAGTGTATATGAGATGTAAAGGTCTGGGGAGTGGTCTGGCCTGGGGTTATAGTGTGTATGAGATGTAAAGGTCTGGGGAGTGGTCTGGCCTGGGGTTATAGTGTATATGAGATGTAAAGGTCTGGGGAGTGGTGGTCTGGCCTGGGGTTATAGTGTATATGAGATGTAAAGGTCTGGGGAGTGGTCTGGCCTGGGGTTATAGTGTGTATGAGATGTAAAGGTCTGGGGAGTGGTGGTCTGGCCTGCGGTTATAGTGTATATGAGATGTAAAGGTCTGGGGAGAGGTGGTCTGGCATGAGTTTCTATAGTGGTCAATAATGGGTGTCTTTTCAATGGAGGAGAATTCCTTCACTCCCCCATACCTCTTCAACATCAGAGTATCATGAGTTCAATGTCTGGTCTGAATACCTCTTCAACATTAGAGTATCATGAGTTCCATGTCTAGCCTTGTAACGATTCACGTCGTCATTGGTGGAAGGAGAGGAGGACCAAAATGCAGCGTAGTAAGTGTTCGTCATCTTTTAATAGAAAAAACTGTACACTACACAAAATAACAATGAAGAGAATACTAAACAGTTCTGCAAGGTGAACGGACACTAAAACAGAAAATAATCACCCACAACCAAAATGGGGGAAACAGGCTACCTAAGTATGATTCTCAATCAGAGACAACGATCGACAGCTGCCTCTGATTGAGAACCATACCAGGCCAAACACAGAACTACAACATAGAAAAAAGAACAGACTACCCACCCCAACTCACGCCCTGACCAAACTAACAAAGACATGATAAAGGAACTATGGTCAGAACGTGACAGGCCTGAATACCTCTTCAGCCTCCAGAGCCCAATGAATTGGAAATAACACTTGTAACTGGAAAGTCAGATTTGTCGAAATACAATCTGAACTGTAACAATGTTGAGAGCTGAATTTACTCATCTGAACCTAAAAGTATGTGTTCATTGCATCCCTATCAGTATAGATTTTATTGAGTGTTCTAAATCAGTGTTTCTCAGTGCATTTTCCTGCACGTTTTTGTTCTAGCCCAGCACTAGCACCCTTGATTTAGCCACTTCGAGTCAGGCCAAACTCTGGGCCCTAGCTTTTCCTAGTCGGGTCACATAGTTTAGAAAAAAAACCTGACACTGAGGTGGATGTGAAAACATTCTAATGAGCAGAACTCCAGATACAATCTGTATGTTCTATTGGCTGGTGTTGTATTTTCTTTCTATATTATAATTCTAGACTATATCAATGATGTTCCAACATGTTGCTCTTCACCCGCCTCAGTGAAAGGACTCCCCAATAGAAAATGCATTCTATTTCCCTCCACGTCACAATGACTCCAATCCACTCGATTTGTGGCCTCAGCTACAGTTGCTGGTTGATTAGTGCTATTTTATTATCTCTCTCACACTCTCTCACTCTCGCACTCTCTCTCTCCTTAATTTAAAGCAAAGTAGTGATTTTTACAACAAATCTCAGTGTTTCTCTCGTGTTCTGCACCAATGGTGTTCTGGACGTATGGTGTTCTGGACGTATGGTGTTCTGGACCTATGGTGGTCTATGGTGTTCTGCACCTATGGTGTTCTATGGTGTTCCGGACCTATGGTGGTCGATGGTGTTCCGCACCTATGGTGGTCTATGGTGTTCCTCACCTATGGTGGTCTATGGTGTTCCTCACCTATGGTGGTCTATGGTGTTCCTCACCTATGGTGGTCTATGGTGTTCTGCACCTATGGTGGTCTATGGTGTTCTGGACCTATGGTGTTATATGGTATTCTGCACCTATGGTGTTCTGCACCAATGGTGTTCTATGGTGTTCTGCACCTATGGTGTTCTATGGTGTTCTGCACCTATGGTGTTCTATGGTGTTCTGCACCTATGGTGTTCTATGGTGTTCTGCACCTATGGTGTTCTATGGTGTTCTGCACCTATGGTGTTCTATGGTGTTCTGCACCTATGGTGTTCTGCACCTATGGTGTTCTATGGGGTTCTGCACCTATGGTGTTCTATGGTGTTCTATGGCATTCTGCACCTATGGTGTTCTATGGTGTTCTGCACCTATGGTGTTCTATGGTGTTCTGCACCTATGGTGTTCTGCACCTATGGTGTTCTGCACCTATGGTGTTCTGCACCCATGGTGTTCTGCACCCATGGTGTTCTGCACCCATGGTGTTATGCACCTATGGCGTTCTATGGTGTTCTGCACCTATGGTATTCTATGGTGTTCTGTACCTATGGTGTTCTGCACCTATGGTGTTCTATGGTGTTCTGCACTTATGGTGTTCTATGGTGTTCTGCACCTATGGTGTTCTATGGTGTTCTGGACCTATGGTGGTCGCTGGTGTTCCGCACCTATGGTGGTCTATGGTGTTCCTCACCTATGGTGGTCTATGGTGTTCCTCACCTATGGTGGTCTATGGTGGTCCTCACCTATGGTGATCTATGGTGTTCTGCACCTATGGTGGTCTATGGTGTTCTGCACCTATGGTGGTCTATGGTATTCTGCACCTATGGTGTTCTGCACCTATGGTGTTCTATGGTGTTCTGCACCTATGGTGTTCTGCACCTATGGTGTTCTGCACCCATGGTGTTCTGCACCCATGGTGTTCTGCACCTATGGTGTTCTATGGTGTTCTGCACCTATGGTGTTCTATGGTGTTCTGCACTTATGGTGTTCTATGGTGTTCTGCACCTATGGTGTTCTATGGTGTTCTATGGTGTTCTGCACCTATGGTGTTCTATGGTGTTCTATGGCATTCTGCACCTATGGTGTTCTATGGTGTTCTGCACCTATGGTGTTATATGGTGTTCTGCACCTATGGTGTTCTGCACCTATGGTGTTCTATGGTGTTCTGCACCTATGGTGTTCTATGGTGTTCTGCACCTATGGTGTTCTATGGTGTTCTGCACCTATGGTGTTCTGCACCCATGGTGTTCTGCACCCATGGTGTTCTGCACCCATGGTGTTCTGCACCCATGGTGTTCTGCACCTATGGTGTTCTATGGTGTTCTGCACCTATGATGTTCTATGGTGTTCTGTACCTATGGTGTTCTGCACCTATGGTGTTCTATGGTGTTCTGCACCTATGGTGTTCTATGGTGTTCTGCACTTATGGTGTTCTATGGTGTTCTGCACCTATGGTGTTCTATGGTGTTCTATGGTGTTCTGCACCTATGGTGTTCTATGGTGTTATGCACCTATGGTGTTCTGCACCTATGATGTTCTGTGGTGTTCTGCACCTATGGTGTTCTGTGGTGTTCTGCACCTATGGTGTTCTGCGGTGTTCTGCACCTATGGTGTTCTGCACCTATGGTGTTCTATGGTGTTCTGCACCTATGGTGTTCTATGGTGCTATGCACCTATGGTGTTCTGCTCCTACGGTGTTCTATGGTGTTCTGCACCTATTGTGGCCATCTGCTTTCTATTTCCTCCCCCCTCCTCTTCCATCTTATCTCCCCCTTCCCTCCCCCCTCAGCAGTCCAGGAGGGCTTGATTGGTGGGTCACTCCTCTCCCCAGCTGGCTCTGATGACTGTAGGCCTGTGGTATTTGTCAGGTTATTGTGTGCGTGTGTGTGTGTGCGAGAGATCTTTGTGGAACACAGCTGGATGGAAAGCAGTGAGTTTTACAATTACAGTGAGAAAGTTAGACGCACAAATATCATATCCTCCAAGACATGCTAACCTCTCACCATTACAATAGCAGGGGAGGTAAGCATTTTTGGGGATGTGGTATTTGTGCAGCTGTAACTTTCTCATTCATCGTTATTCTGCACCTATGGTCTTCTATGGTGTTCTGCACCTATGGTGTTTGTTACGAATGCCTTTTGGCCCGACAGTCTAGGGGGGGATGGTAATGAGACCCGTAACATAACTCATGCAATTTATAAGTGACAAAGTAAAAGTGTGAACGAAATAACCAGGACAACTGAAATCTACCGTCAAACTCAGGGTTTATTTATAAACACACGGTAATGGGGGGAGCAGGAAAAGGGGCTGAGCTGGACCCAAGGAAAGAAACAATAAGTATACAAAAACACCCTTAAGCTAGACTAGACTACTTTAACAACAGCTAACTAACTAACCAAAAATACAGTGGGTGGTCCGCCCAGTTCTAACTAGTGTATTTAACAAAGTCTACCTACGGGTAGTGTATGCCCATGGGCGACTTGTCTTGGTTCCCCCTTTTACCACCAGCAATCAAACAAACACCATAACCAAAAACAATACTCACAGGTGATGACAAAGTGCTATGGAGGTGCTCAAACAAAAGAGAGGTTCATACACAACAAGAGAGGTTAATACACAACAAGAGGTTAATACACAACAAGAGAGGTTAATACACAACAAGAGGTTAATACACAACAAGAGAGGTTAATACACAACAAGAGAGGTTAATACACAACAAGAGAGGTTAATACACAACAAGAGGTTAATACACAACAAGAGAGGTTAATACACAACAAGAGAGGTTAATACACAAGAAGAGAGGTTAATACACAACAAGAGAGGTTAATACACAACAAGAGAGGTTAATACACAACAAGAGAGGTTAATACACAACAAGAGAGGTTAATACACAACAAGAGAGGTTAATACACAACAAGAGGTTAATACACAACAAGAGAGGTTAATACACAACAAGAGAGGTTAATACACAACAAGAGGTTAATACACAACAAGAGGTTAATACACAACAAGAGAGGTTAATACACAACGAGAGAGGTTAATACACAACAAGAGAGGTTAATACACAACAAGAGAGGTTAATACACAACAAGAGAGGTTAATACACAACAAGAGAGGTTAATACACAACAAGAGAGGTTAATACACAACAAGAGAGGTTAATACACAACAAGAGGTTAATACACAACAAGAGAGGTTAATACACAACGAGAGAGGTTAATACACAACAAGAGGTTCATACACAACAAGAGAGGTTAATACACAACAAGAGAGGTTAATACACAACAAGAGAGGTTAATACACAACAAGAGAGGTTAATACACAACAACAAGAGAGGTTCATACACAACAACAAGAGAGGTTAATACACAACAAGAGGTTCATACACAACAAGAGAGGTTAATACACAACAAGAGAGGTTAATACACAACAAGAGGTTCATACACAACAAGAGAGGTTAATACACAACAAGAGAGGTTAATACACAACAAGAGGTTCATACACAACAAGAGAGGTTAATACACAACAAGAGAGGTTAATACACAACAAGAGAGGTTAATACACAACAAGAGGTTCATACACAACAAGAGAGGTTAATACACAACAAGAGGTTAATACACAACAAGAGAGGTTAATACACAACAACAAGAGAGGTTAATACACAACAAGAGAGGTTAATACACAACAAGAGAGGTTAATACACAACAAGAGAGGTTAATACACAACAACAAGAGAGGTTAATACACAACAACAAGAGAGGTTAATACACAACAAGAGAGGTTAATACACAACAACAAGAGAGGTTAATACACAACAACAAGAGAGGTTAATACACAACAACAAGAGAGGTTAATACACAACAACAAGAGAGGTTAATACACAACAACAAGAGAGGTTAATACACAACGAGAGAGGTTAATACGCAACAAGAGAGGTTAATACACAACAACAAGAGAGGTTAATACACAACAAGAGAGGTTAATACACAACAAGAGAGGTTAATACACAACAAGAGAGGTTAATACACAACAACAAGAGAGGTTAATACACAACAAGAGAGGTTAATACACAACAAGAGAGGTTAATACACAACAACAAGAGAGGTTAATACACAACAACAAGAGAGGTTAATACACAACAAGAGAGGTTAATACACAACAAGAGAGGTTAATACACAACAACAAGAGAGGTTAATACACAACAACAAGAGAGGTTAATACACAACAACAAGAGAGGTTAATACACAACAACAAGAGAGGTTAATACACAACAAGAGAGGTTAATACACAACAAGAGGTTAATACACAACAAGAGGTTAATACACAACGAGAGAGGTTCATACACAACAAGAGAGGTTAATACACAACAAGAGAGGTTAATACACAACAAGAGAGGTTAATACACAACAAGAGGTTAATACACAACAAGAGGTTAATACACAACAAGAGAGGTTAATACACAACAACAAGAGAGGTTAATACACAAGAAGAGAGGTTCATACACAACAACAAGAGAGGTTAATACACAACAAGAGAGGTTCATACACAACAAGAGAGGTTAATACACAACAAGAGAGGTTAATACACAACAAGAGGTTAATACACAACAAGAGAGGTTAATACACAACAAGAGAGGTTAATACACAACAAGAGGTTAATACACAACAAGAGATTCATACACAACAAGAGAGGTTAATACACAACAAGAGGTTCATACACAACAAGAGGTTAATACACAACAAGAGAGGTTAATACACAACAAGAGAGGTTCATACACAACAAGAGAGGTTAATACACAACAAGAGAGGTTAATACACAACAAGAGAGGTTAATACACAACAAGAGAGGTTAATACACAACAAGAGGTTAATACACAACAAGAGAGGTTAATACACAACAACAAGAGAGGTTAATACACAACAAGAGAGGTTAATACACAACAAGAGAGGTTAATACACAACAAGAGAGGTTAATACACAACAAGAGGTTAATACACAACAAGAGGTTAATACACAACAAGAGGTTAATACACAACAAGAGAGGTTAATACACAACAAGAGAGGTTCATACACAACAAGAGATTCATACACAACAACAAGAGAGGTTAATACACAACAACAAGAGAGGTTAATACACAACAAGAGAGGTTAATACACAACAACAAGAGAGGTTAATACACAACAACAAGAGAGGTTAATACACAACAAGAGAGGTTCATACACAACAACAAGAGAGGTTAATACACAACAAGAGAGGTTAATACACAACAAGAGGTTAATACACAACAACAAGAGAGGTTAATACACAACAACAAGAGAGGTTAATACACAACAACAAGAGAGGTTAATACACAACAAGAGAGGTTCATACACAACAAGAGAGGTTCATACACAACAACAAGAGAGGTTAATACACAACAAGAGATTCATACACAACAACAAGAGAGGTTAATACACAACGAGAGAGTGAAACACAGCGACCTACAGACATGGCATTTACAGAGAGATTCAGCTCTAGAGCAAACAACTGATGGGGTTTTTAAACCAAGGGAAAGGAACTGTGATTGGGTAGGAAACAGGAGGAGATGTGTCTTCTGATTGATGATTGGATTGGTGACTGATTGGGGAGTGATGATTTTCACCTGTGAGGGGAGAAGGAGAGAAAAGAAACACACACACACAGGATACTTGTATGGTGTTCTGCACCTATGGTGTTCTATGGTGTTCTATGGTGTTCTGCACCTATGGTGTTCTATGGTGTTCTGCACCTATGGTGTTCTATGGTGTTCTGCACCTATGGTGTTCTATGGTGTTCTGCACCTATGGTGTTCTATGGTGTTCTGCACCTATGGTGTTCTATGGTGTTCTGCACCTATGGTGTTCTATGGTGTTCTGCACCTATGGTGTTCTATGGTGTTCTGCACCTATGGTGTTCTATGGTGTTCTGCACCTGTGGTGTTCTATGGTGTTCTGCACCTGTGGTGTTCTATGGTGTTCTGCACCTGTGGTATTCTATGGTGTTCTGCACCTATGGTGTTCTATGGTGTTCTGCACCTGTGGTATTCTATGGTGTTCTGCACCTGTGATATTCTATGGTGTTCTGCACCTATGGTGTTCTATGGTGTTCTGCACCTGTGGTATTCTATGGTGTTCTGCACCTATGGTGTTCTATGGTGTTCTGCACCTGTGGTATTCTATGGTGTTCTGCACCTGTGGTATTCTATGGTGTTCTGCACCTATGGTGTTCTATGGTGTTCTGCGCCTGTGGTATTCTATGGTGTTCTGCACCTATGGTGTTCTATGGTGTTCTGCACCTATGGTGTTCTATGGTGTTCTACACCTATGGTGTTCTATGGTGTTCTGCACCTATGGTGTTCTATGGTGTTCTGCACCTATGGTGTTCTATGGTCTTCTGCACCTGTGGTATTATATGGTGTTCTGCACCTATGGTGTTCTATGGTGTTCTGCACCTATGGTGTTCTATGGTGTACTGCACCTATGGTGTTCTATGGTGTTCTGCACCTATGGTGTTCTATGGTGTTCTGCACCCATGGTGTTCTATGGTGTTCTGCACCTATGGTGTTCTATGGTGTTCTGCACCTATAGTGTTCTATGGTGTTCTGCACCTATGGTGTTCTATGGTGTACTGCACCTATGGTGTTCTATGGTGTTCTGCACCTATGGTGTTCTATGGTGTTCTGCACCTATAGTGTTCTATGGTGTTCTGCACCTATGGTGTGTCTGTATCTGTCTCTGTAGCTCTGTATCTGTCTCTGTAGCTCTGTATCTGTCTCTGTAGCTCTGTTTTCTTTTGCTCTGTCTCTGTAGCTCTGTCTCTATTCACAATCCATTCAGGATTATCTGTAGTCATGGTAGAATCCACATGAAGGTAAAGGTGTTTAAAAAACACATTACATTTCTATGTACAATTTATGTAGAACAGGTCTGTGAGAGCCAGAAATCTTGCTTGTTTGTAGGTGACCAAATACTTATTTTCCACCATAATTTGCAAATAAATTCATTAAAAATCCTACAATGTGATTTTCTGGATTTTTAAAATCCTTTTGTCTGTCATAGTTGAAGTGTACCTATGATGACAATTACAGGCCTCTCTCATCTTTTTAAGTGGGAGAACTTGCACAATTAGTGGCTGACTAAATACTTTTTTGCCCCACTGTAAATGAATTTGTCCCAATACTTTTGATCTTTTGGTAAAATGAGGGGGACTGTACAAAAAGTGCTGTAATTTCAAAACTGTTCACCTGATATGGATGTAAACACCCTCAAATTAAAGCTGACAGTATGCAATTTAACCTCATATTCAAAAAAACAAATGTCTCACTGTCCCAATACTTTTGGAGTTCACTGTACATCTCTCTCACTTTCTCAACGTTAATCCTTCTCTCTCCTTCTCTTTCTTTACCCCTCTGTTTATGTCTCTATCTGTCCCTCTCTCCTCGCTTTCTCTCTCTAGTCCACTTTTTACTGTCAGAACTCACTGTTTTTATTTCTCTTCATTAGTCCTGTGATCTGTCTACGGAAGGTTCTGTGTAGGAACTGTGAGTAGGAGTACAGGACGGGAAACTGTTACTGCATCGAGGCTTTCCAGTCTGTCTCGGGAGTGTATGAAAACCTGTCTGTGTAAGGTAATGGGGACGTGTGTGTGTGTGTGTGTGTGTGTGTGTGTGTGTGTGTGTGTGTGTGTGTGTGTGTGTGTGTGTGTGTGTGTGTGTGTGTGTGTGTGTGTGTGTGTGTGTGTGTGTGTGTGTGTGTGTGTGTGTGTGTGTGTGTGTGTGTGCGTGATGAGTCACAGCCCTGCCCGCTGTGGTGTGGTTTTCAGGATGTAGCTGACTGCATAGCCAACTGGTTTGGTAGTGAAACTCCCTCCCCTGTGGACACACACACACACACACACACACACACACACACACACACACACACACACACACACACACACACACACACACACACACACACACACACACACACACACACACACACACACACACACACACACACACACAGTCTGTTCCATCTAAACACTCTGACCCTTATCTATGCACACAAGGGTCAGAGGCAGGGACATAAACAAACATTATCTGCTGCACAGACACACACACATATCTTTAAGTTATTTTTGATCATTTGCAAACCCCATATTATTATGCACAAAGTCCCCACTCTCGGCTGTCTTCTTTGTTGTTGATGCTAAAACCCATAAGAACTGGATCTGAGCACTGTCCTCTACTGACTCTAGTGTCACGGTCCTCAAATGGTCCCTATCTAACTGACACAAGATGTTTTTACTACATTCATCCCCTAGTGTTTGTGTTCTCAAGTGGCCACTGGAATGCATGGCTTTGTGTACCAAATGGCACCCTATTCCCTACATTGTGCACTACATTTGACCAGAGCACCATGGGTCCTGGTCAAATGTAGTGCACTCAAAAGGGAATAGGGTGCCATTTGGGACTGAGCCTGAACCTCTGGTCATCTGTGGTCTCAGACCTCCGTGACAGGCGTGGTGTTTTAGACAGACACTAACGATGTCCTCCCACTGTGTTGATCGACACCAGCATTGCCCAAAAAAATTATTAAGAACTAACACCTCACACTTTTTTTCACCCCTACTAGCATTGAATTTGCTGATAGCTACTTTATTGAGGGAAAATGTACTTACTATGACTGAGATATGTGGTTGTCTCACTTAGCTATCTTAAGATCAATGCACTAACTGTAAGTCGCTCTGGATAAGAGAATCTGCTAAATGACTACAATGTAAATGTAAATGCAACAACAGTCTTACTGAGGTCTGCAGACTTCGTTCCATGTTGGCAGTTGTTCACAACAAGAAAATCAAATGTGTTTGTGTGTTTGTCATTGTATGGAAGTGTGAGGAATTTATGTTAACCATGTGACCTGAAGAGGAAAATAACTCTGGTCCCCAGTTCTATCACATGACCAGGGAAAAATCCTGGTCCTACTTTTAAACACCTTTTTATATGGTTGTGGTTCTTCACTCGTTGGCTGTGGAGAACAAAGAGTTTTCTGACCATGTGACCAGACGAGGAATAACTCCAAGCCCTAGTTCTGTATAATAGCTGGTCTGGTACCACAGGCTATGTCCCTGCCTCACCCCCCACTCTGCTGGTGTTTTGAGTTGATCTGAAATGTGGTCAGAGCGTAACCAATCCAGCTCAGGCTGTCTTTACTGTAAACACTGTATCATGTGCATCTGCTGGCCCAGATACAGAGACAGAGATACAGAGACAGAGCTACAAAGACAGAGACAGAGCTAGAGAGACAGAGCTACAAAGATGGCGACAGAGCTAGAGAGACAGAGCTAGAGAGACAGAGCTACAAAGACAGAGACAGAGCTAGAGAGACAGAGCTACAAAGATGGCGACAGAGCTACAAAGACAGAGACAGAGATACAGAGACAGAGCTACAAAGACAGAGACAGAGCTAGAGAGACAGAGCTACAAAGATGGCGACAGAGCTAGAGAGACAGAGCTAGAGAGACAGAGCTACAAAGATGGCGACAGAGCTAGAGAGACAGAGCTAGAGAGACAGAGCTACAAAGATGGCGACAGAGCTAGAGAGACAGAGCTAGAGAGACAGAGCTACAAAGATGGAGACAGAGCTAGAGAGACAGAGCTAGAGAGACAGAGCTAGAGAGACAGAGCTAGAGAGACAGAGCTACAAAGATGGAGACAGAGCTAGAGAGACAGAGCTAGAGAGACAGAGCTACAAAGATGGAGACAGAGCTAGAGAGACAGAGCTAGAGAGACAGAGCTAGAGAGACAGAGCTACAAAGATGGAGCCAGAGCTAGAGAGACAGAGCTAGAGAGACAGAGCTACAAAGATGGAGCCAGAGCTAGAGAGACAGAGCTAGAGAGACAGAGCTAGAAAGACAGAGCTAGAGAGACAGAGCTACAAAGATGGAGCCAGAGCTAGAGAGACAGAGCTAGAGCTATACACCTCTCTACCACCCTACACCCTACACATCTCTCCACCTCTCCACCTCTCTACCACCCTATAGACCTCTCCACCACACTACACCCCTCTCCACCACCCTACACATTTCTCCGCCATCCTACACACCACCCTATCCACCACCCTGATTAGTTGACTAGTTGAATCAGGTGTGATAGTGCTGGACTGGAACAAAATAGTGCATTCTTATGAGAGCAGTGAGTATTTTATTAGGCTACAGTAGGTTTTAGTGCAAGGTGATTTGCGTCTGATGGGTGGGGTTCAGATTCTAACGTGACATAAGCCAAACGCATCAACTGTCAGCCACTGGGAGTTTAGCCAACACCAGTCAAGCCCCCTAATTGGTTAGTTTTGGCAGGACGTATGCACGTGTGGTGATTTATCCCCGTTATGGCATCAATCGTTCTTTTATATGCCACACTAGGGGAATAAAATGTCACTTTTACTCCTTGTTGCTGTTGTAGTGGCCCGGCCTAGATGAGCCACTGCCAGTATGAGTCTGTGTCCCAAATGGCACCCCATTCCCTACATAGTGCACTACAGAGCCATATGGACTCTGGTCAAAGGTAGTGCACTATATAGAGAATAGGGTGCCATTTGGGACGCAAGCAGTATATTCTCAGTACGATGAGTAAGAGCCCCTCCCAGGGATATTGGCCTCTCGCGAGCCTTATTTCATTGCTGACGGAGTGGGTGTGTTGTGTGTGTTTAACAGAGTGCATGTTTAAGGCCGAAATGCCTTCTCCTCACTCAGTATCAGTTTCTCAATTCATTCAGTGTTACAATATTTATAGGAACATACTGTATGACATGCACACACCACCCAAAAGAACAAATCAATATGCATAGGAACATACTGTATGACATGCACACACCACCCAAAAGAACAAATCAATATGCATAGGAACATACTGTATGACATGCACACACCACCCAAAAGAACAAATCACCATCCTTAGGAACATACTGTATGACATGCACACACCACCCAAAAGAACAAATCAATATGCATAGGAACATACTGTATGACATGCACACACCACCCAAAAGAACAAATCACCACCCTTAGGAACATACTGTATGACATGCACACACCACCCAAAAGAACATATCAATATGCATAGGAACATACTGTATGACATGCACACACCACCCAAAAGAACAAATCAATATGCATAGGAACATACTGTATGACATGCACACACCACCCAAAAGAACAAATCACCATCCTTAGGAACATACTGTATGACATGCACACACCACCCAAAAGAACAAATCACCATCCTTAGGAACATACTGTATGACATGCACACACCACCCAAAAGAACAAATCAATATGCATAGGAACATACTGTATGACATGCACACACCACCCAAAAGAACAAATCACCATCCTTAGGAACATACTGTATGACATGCACACACCACCCAAAAGAACAAATCAATATGCATAGGAACATACTGTATGACATGCACACACCACCCAAAAGAACAAATCACCATCCTTAGGAACATACTGTATGACATGCACACACCACCCAAAAGAACAAATCAATATGCATAGGAACATACTGTATGACATGCACACACTACCCAAAAGAACAAATCACCATCCTTAGGAACATAAAAGAACAAAAGAAATATCAATATGCATAGGAACATACTGTATGACATGCACACACCACCCAAAAGAACAAATCAATATGCATAGGAACATACTGTATGACATGCACACACCACCCAAAAGAACAAATCAATATGCATAGGAACATACTGTATGACATGCACACACCACCCAAAAGAACAAATCAATATGCATAGGAACATACTGTATGACATGCACACACCACCCAAAAGAACAAATCAATATGCATAGGAACATACTGTATGACATGCACACACCACCCAAAAGAACAAATCAATATGCATAGGAACATACTGTATGACATGCACACACCACCCAAAAGAACAAATCAATATGCATAGGAACATACTGTATGACATGCACACACCACCCAAAAGAACAAATCAGGAAAGACAGAGGGTAGCATGGATAAAGTTCACTTTTTGCATCAGTCTGTTGTCTCTTTTGGGTTCTCTGACTTTAGCCCAATTGATATAGCTTAAACTACCATCTAAACCTCTCTGTCTTGTAATCCCAGGCAAGGCCTAAAGGCGAGGGTCTAACTCCGTACCAGGGGAAGAAGAGGTGTTTTGGAGAGTACAAATGTCCCAAGTGTAAGAGGAAGTGGATGAGTGGCAACTCCTGGGCCAACATGGGACAAGAATGTATCAAGTGCCACATCAACGTCTACCCACACAAGCAGGTAGGACAACATGTGTGTGTGCGTGTGTGTGCGTGTGTGTGCGTGTGTGTGCGTGTGTGTTTGTGTGTGTGTGCATGTTTCTGTGTCTGCATTTATGTGGGTGTGTGTGTGCGCTCGTGAGATCTGTGTATGTGTGTGTATGTGCGTGTGTGTTTGTGATAGAATTCCAAAATTGCGTAGCTGGTCCGCACTCAAAAAAAAGATTCAAGGTTTCTTTTTAATATTTATTTAATTCAGGGGTAGGTTGATAGACGATCTTGTATGTTGTGACGAAATACGCAGTGTGTCCTTAATCATTATTACAACACACTCAGAATATGGTTTTGATGCTACGTCACCTCAACCTCTGTAGTCAGGGGTTGGAAGGGAGAGCATGTAAATTGAGCCAGTGGGCTCTGGTCAAAAGTAGTGCACTATATAGGGAGTGGGTGCTATTTGGGACACAATTGTCGCTGCTTACAGTTTCTAGGCTGTTCCCAACATGCCTGATTTAAAATAGAGTAAGATAAAGAGTGCTTCAGAGTGCGAGTGCTGGTCTAGGATCAGTTTGCATTTTAGATCACAATGATTAAGATTATTTGGACAGGGGGGAACTGATCCTAGATTGGCAATCCTACAGTACTCTGAGACACCTTGTGAATATGGGCCCAGAGCTCTGTCACTTGTAAATTATTCATCTCAACAGGAATACATTCCAAGAAATGGTTTAAGTATTCTCAACAAAAATATAAATGCAACATGTAAAGTGTTGGTCACATGTTTCATGAGCTGAAATAAAACATTGCATACATCATTCTATTCTGCCGGTACAGCGTATAACCGGTACAGCGTATAACCGGTACAGCGTATAACCAGCCGGCTGTATGTTGATAATGTCGTCGTTCAGCCTCGAGTCCGTGAAGCATAAGATATTACACTTTTTAATGTCGCGTTGGTAGTTTAATCGTCCGCATAGATCATCAATTTTATTCTCCAAAGATTACACGTTTGCTAGCAGAATGGAAGGCAGTGGGGGTTTATTCGATCTCCTATGAATTCTCAGAAGGCAGCCCGCCCTCTGGCCCCTTTTTCTCTGCCTTCTCTTTACGCAAATCATGGGGATCTGGGCCTGTTCCCGAGAAAGCAGTCAGACTAGTCAGACTCGTTAATGCAACAAAAAAGATTCTGCCAGTCCGTGGTGAGTAATCACAGTCCTGATTTCCAGGAGTTATTTTCGGTCATAAGAGATGGTTGGCAACATTATGTATAAAATAAGTTGAAAAAACGATATATAAACGAACGAAAAAAACACAATTGTTTGGGGGCACTTAAAACGTCTGCCTTCCTCTTCTGATATTAAAGGGCAACCTGGGATTGCATTTCTCCAGCCCCATCCCACCAAGTGGCGAGGTGACCACTTTGTTCTCAAATCGACCTCTAGTCCCTACCCACAATTCTTGAACTTTTTGAGATCTGAGAGGATTGGATAGCCCTGGTCAAAAGCAGTGCACTATATAGGGGATAGGATGTAATTTGGGATGATGACATAGTATAACTACCTAATCCTCTTTGATCTATGCAAGTGCATAGGCCATAGGGGCTAGGGGATAAGGCTTAGGGGCTAGGGGATAAAGCTTAGGGGCTAGGGGATAAGGCTTAGGGGATAGGCCTTAGGGGATAGGGCTTAGGGGATAGGGCTTAGGGGTTAGGAGTTGCTTGTTGCTGTCACGACTTCCGCCAAAAGTCGGTTCCTCTCCTTGTTCGGACGGCGTTCGGCGATCGACATCACCGGTCTTCTAGCCATCGCCGATCCACCTATTACTTGACGTGCATTTAACCCTCTGTTCCCCCCATGTCTGTGTGAGGAAGTGTTTGTTGTAAAGTGTATGTGAACTTCAGACTGGTTTGCGACAGGTTATTTCAACCCGTATTTTGTTGTTCTGGGTGCAGTTTGTGTTGCCAACCGGTTGTTACCAGGTTCTGCTCTCCTGCGCCTGACTTTCCTGCAGCCAGTCACACACCTCTTACAGTTGCTTTGGGTTTGGACGTGCAGCAATAATTTGCATGGCTCTTCATCCATTCTCCATTTGCATTGAAGGTTCCGCTATACTGTAGCTATGGTTACAGTCACAACAACAAAATAGACATACAGATAACTAACTGTACGTCAATGATAGAATGCTTCAAGTAATATCAGGCGACTTCCCCAGATCAAACGGATGATGCGAAAGTATCACGTCACCATGAAAGGGCAGCAGTCACAGTGATTATTCTCACCAAAACGGCAGAGAACAGTCTCCGTTCAATGGAACGAGCTGGTGGGAAAAGCTCTTTTCCCTCTCTCTCTCTGTGTGTGTGTGTGTGTGTGTGTGTGTGTGTGTGTGTGTGTGTGTGTGTGTGTGTGTGTGTGTGTGTGTGTGTGTGTGTGTGTGTGTGTGTGTGTGTGTGTGTGTGTGTGTGTGTGTGTGTGTGTGTGTGTGTGTGTGTGTGTGTGTGTGTGTGTGTGTGTGTGTGTGCGCATGGTGTTGTGGCTAGAACCACACTTGCGGGCAAATTCCTCACATTTGCAATCTCACCCACTTCACATGTTTCACGATGTCAGCGTTTGAGAATGGACAGCTAACCCCCACGTACTGTACAAAACACACACACACACACGACTTTGGTTTCTGATTCCCAGATTTGCTTTACTGCAAGTCTTCATGTCCTCAACAGTTTCTGTTAGGTGCAGAGTCCTGACCTTCACAATAGCATCAAATACTGTACTACATTAATGCCAGGCAGACCATTTCAGTCCTACGAGTCAGAGGGAAACAATCAGATTAACAATCACAGATGAGTTACATATATCCTCTATAGTCTTCTATAACCTCTATCTGCTCTAAAGTCTTCTACAGTCTTCTATAGTCCTCTATCTGTTCTATAGTCTTCTATAACCTCTATCTCCTCTATAGTCTTCAACAGTCTTCTATAGTCCTCTATCTGTTCTATAGTCTTCTATAACCTCTATCTGCTCTATAGTCTTCTACAGTCTTCTATAGTCCTCTATCTGTTCTATAGTCTTCTATAGTCTTCTATAACCTCTATCTGCTCTATAGTCTTCTATAACCTCTATCTGCTCTATAGTCTTCTACAGTCTTCTAGATCCTCTATCTGTTCTATAGTCTTCTATAACCTCTATCTGTTCTATAGTCTTCTATAGTCCTCGATCTGTTCTATAGTCTTCTATAACCTCTATCTGTTCTATAGACCTCTATAGTCTTCTATAACCTCTATCTGCTCTATAGTCTTCTACAGTCTTCTATAGTCCTCTATCTGTTCTATAGTCTTCTATAACCTCTATCTGCTCTATAGTCTTCTATAACCTCTATCTGCTCTATAGTCTTCTACAGTCTTCTATAGTCCTCTATCTGCTCTATAGTATTCTATAACCTCTATCTGCTCTATAGTCTTCTATAACCTCTATCTGTTCTATAGTCTTCTATAGTCTTCTATAACCTCTATCTGCTCTATAGTATTCTATAACCTCTATCTGCTCTATAGTCCTCTATCTGTTATATAGTCTTCTATAGTCTTCTATAACCTCTATCTGCTCTATAGTCTTCTATAACCTCTATCTGCTCTATAGTCTTCTACAGTCTTCTATAGTCCTCTATCTGCTCTATAGTATTCTTTAACCTCTATCTGCTCTATAGTCTTCTACAGTCTTCTATAGTCTTCTATCTGTTCTATAGTCTTATATAGTCTTCTATAACCTCTATCTGCTCTATAGTCTTCTATAGTCCTCTATCTGTTCTATAGTCTTCTATAACCTCTATCTGTTCTATAGTCTTCTATAACCTCTTTTTGTTCTATAGTCTTCTATAGTCTTCTATAACCTATATCTGTTCTATAGTCTTCTATAACCTCTATCTGCTCTATAGTCTTCTACAGTCTTCTATAGTCCTCTATCTGTTCTATAGTCTTCTATAACCTCTATCTGTTATATAGTCTTCTATAACCTATATCTGCTCTATAGTCTTAAATAGTCCTCTATCTGTTCTATAGTCTTCTATAGTCCTCTATCTGTTCTATAGTCTTCTATAACCTATATCTGCTCTATAGTCTTCTACAGTCTTCTATAGTCCTCTATCTGTTCTATAGTCTTCCATAACCTCTATCTGCTCTATAGTCTTCTATAGTCTTCTATAGTCCTCTATCTGTTCTATAGTCTTCTATGGTCTTCTATAACCTCTATCTGCTCTATAGTCTTCTACAGTCTTCTATAACCTCTATCTGTTATATAGTCCTCTATCTGTTCTATAATCTTCTATAGTCTTCTATAACCTCTATCTGCTCTATTGTATTCTATAACCTCTATCTGCTCTATAGTCTTCTACAGTCTTCTATAGTCCTCTATCTGTTCTATAGTCTTCTATAGTCTTCTATAACCTCTATCTGCTCTATAGTCTTCTATAGTCCTCGATCTGTTCTATAGTCTTCTATAACCTCTATCTGTTCTATAGACCTCTATAGTCTTCTATAACCTCTATCTGCTCTATAGTCTTCTACAGTCTTCTATAGTCCTCTATCTGTTCTATAGTCTTCTATAGTCTTCTATAACCTCTATCTGCTCTATAGTCTTCTATAACCTCTATCTGCTCTATAGTCTTCTACAGTCTTCTATAGTCCTCTATCTGCTCTATAGTATTCTATAACCTCTATCTGCTCTATAGTCTTCTATAACCTCTATCTGTTCTATAGTCCTCTATCTGTTATATAGTCTTCTATAGTATTCTATAACCTCTATCTGCTCTATAGTATTCTATAACCTCTATCTGCTCTATAGTCCTCTATCTGCTCTATAGTCTTCTATAGTCTTCTATAGTCCTCTATCTGTTCTATAGTCTTCTATAACCTCTATCTGCTCTATAGTCTTCTACAGTATTCTATAACCTCTATCTGCTCTATAGTCTTCTACAGTCTTCTAAAACCTCTATCTGTTCTATAGTCTTCTATAACCTACATCTGCTCTATAGTCTTCTACATTCTTCTATGACCTCTATCTGTTCTATAGTCTTCTATAACCTCTATCTGCTCTATAGTCTTCTATAACCTCTATCTGCTCTATAGTCTTCTACAGTCTTCTATAGTCCTCTATCTGCTCTATAGTATTCTATAACCTCTATCTGCTCTATAGTCTTCTATAACCTCTATCTGTTCTATAGTCCTCTATCTGTTATATAGTCTTCTATAGTATTCTATAACCTCTATCTGCTCTATAGTATTCTATAACCTCTATCTGCTCTATAGTCCTCTATCTGCTCTATAGTCTTCTATAGTCTTCTATAACCTCTATCTGCTCTATAGTCTTCTATAGTCTTCTATAGTCCTCTATCTGTTCTATAGTCTTCTATAACCTCTATCTGCTCTATAGTCTTCTATAGTCTTCTATAACCTCTATCTGCTCTATAGTCTTCTATAGTCTTCTATAGTCCTCTATCTGTTCTATAGTCTTCTATAACCTCTATCTGCTCTATAGTCTTCTACAGTATTCTATAACCTCTATCTGCTCTATAGTCTTCTACAGTCTTCTATAGTCCTCTATCTGTTCTATAGTCTTCTATAACCTACATCTGCTCTATAGTCTTCTACATTCTTCTATGACCTCTATCTGTTCTATAGTCTTCTATAACCTCTATCTGTTCTATAGTCTTCTATAGTCTTCTATAACCTCTATCTGTTCTATAGTCCTCTATAGTCTTCTATAACCTCTATCTGCTCTATAGTCTTCTACAGTCTTCTATAGTCCTCTATCTGTTATATAGTCTTCTATAGTCTTCTACAACCTATATCTGCTCTATAGTCTTCTACAGTCTTCTATAGTCCACTATCTGCTCAATAGTCTTCTATAACCTCTATATGCTCTATAGTCTTCTACATTCTTCTATAACCTCTATCTGTTCTATAGTCTTCTACAGTCTTCTATAACCTTTATCTGCTCTATAGTCTTCTATAGTCTTCTATAAACATCTCACTGTTCTATAGTCTTCTATAACCTCTATCTGTTCTATAGTCTTTTATTGTCTTCTATAGTCTTCTATAACCTCTATCTGTTCTATAGTCTTCTATAACCTCTATCTGTCCTATAGTCTTCTAGAACCTCCATATGTTCTATAGTCTTCTAGATCCTCTATCTGTTCTATAGTCTTCTATAGTCCTCTAGAACCTCTATCTGTTCTATAGTCGTCTAGATCCTCTATCTACTCTATAGTATGCTAGTCTTCTAGGTCCCCTATCTGCTCTATCGTCTTTTAGTACCTCTATCTGTTCTATAGTCTTCCAGAACCTCTATCTGTTCTATAGTCGTCTAGAACCTCTATATCTGTCCTGTAGTCTTCTAGATTTGACTCAATAGTTTTCACGTTTCATGACTTTAAGACAGGATTTCTATGGCCGGACAGAATCTCTGGAAATAAAAACATTTTATCCATTAAATAAATATACAGTTCAACTGGACAGATTCAGTCCTTCATTCTAAAACCCAAGATGTTTAAATACCAGATCCTTTCTCCTATGAAACATATACTTTTAGTCATCAAGTACTGTATATCATATTTTGGAAGACAATCCTAACATTGTGGGTATGTTTGATATGTATTTCATGTTGTTATCAGTTAGTTTTTAAACTAGTGGCAGACAGTCAAGGTGAAGGTTGGCTGCATTGTCTCCTTGGGCTGGTCCTTGGCAACCTGGGCCCGTATTTATAAAGCGTCTCAGAGTAGGAATGCTGATCTAGGATCAGGTCCGCTCTGTCCATATAATCTTAATCATTGTGATCTAAAAAGCAAAGCTGACTTTAGATCAGAGATGCTTTATGAATACGAGCTCTGGTTTTGACAAGTTAAAGAATAAGTCTGGGACCATCTGTCTGGAAACAATAACAGTATTATAAAATAAACTCTGTAAGAACAATGGGTGGGAAAGTAAATGATTGCAGAGTAATGTATGTGATTGACATCCAACAAACCGTTGGCGCTGAACGATACCCTCTGTTGTCCTCCATAGCCTTTCCAAGAAAGCGATTATTCTCTGTGGTGTAGCTGGTATTTTCATGCAGGTTTGTATCAGCAAACATGTGCATTGGACCTCTTTCTGTAATTATACTGTGTGCCGTGCTAGAGAGAGAGTCTATGTTCCAAATGGCGTCCATAAGGCTCTGATCAAAAGTAGTGCACTACATAAGGAACAGGGTACCGTTTTGGACACAGCCTCTGTAATTATATTGTGTGAGGGAGAGAGAGAGGGAGATCTGTTAAGGTTGTTTGCCACAGCTCTGAAACCAATAACACAAAGTACACTGACTCCAGGTCTGAAAACATTCAGGGTTTGTTCTTGTGGCCAAATCACTGAGAATGTGGGATACAAACAGAGCTGGTTTGAGTAGTACCCAAAGAATCTGCTGGCAAATAGAAGGCTTGGTATGTGTGTGTGTTGAATTGTCAGTGTGTGGTTAGCACCCAATTTAGAACAGAGGTTAACTCTGTTCCCCTGGCATGTTAGCACCATAACAAACACTTTAGTATAACAAACTGTTTCTATAGTGTGTATACTTGTATGTGATGACTCTCTCTTTCTCTATCTCCCTCCCTCTCTCTCATCCCTCTTTCTCTACCCTCTCTCCCCCTTTCTCTTTCCCTCTCCATCGTCCTACTTCCCTGTCATTCTTCTATCCCCCCTCCCTCCCTTAGCGTCCATTGGAGAAGCCTGATGGCCTGGACGTCTCAGACCAGAGTAAGGAGCACCCTCAGCACCTGTGTGAGAAATGCAAAGTCCTGGGCTACTACTGCCGACGAGTGCAATAATACCTTACTAACCTGAACCCTCCAATTTCCTCAAAAAGAGAGGAACCATTTCATGTCCCACGCCTCCTTCTCCATCAGAAGGAAACCTAGCAACCCTCCTGTACTGCCTTCCCATTTTCCTCTTCCCGCTCCTGGGAAAGAGAGGAACCTCACTGTCCTCACCAATACTGCCTCCCTTGCCTCCCCTCCTTCTCATCCTTTCTCACCCTCTCCCCCTCTCCACATCACCTCCCTTCACCTCTTCCTCCCTTCTCCTCATTACCTCTCCCTCCCCTCTCCCCTCCATCACCTCTGTCTCCCCTCTCCCCATCACCTCTCCCTCCCCTCTCCCCTCCATCACCTCTACCTCCCCTCTCCCCATCACCTCCCCCCTCCCCACCCATCACCTCTACCTCCCCTCTCCCCATCACCTCTCCCTCCCCTCTCCCCTCCATCACCTCTACCTCCCCTCTCCCCATCACCACTCCCTCCATCACTTCTACCTCCCCTCTCCCCATCACCTCTCCTTCCCCTCTATCCTCCATCAGCTATATCTCCCCTCTCCCCATCACCACTCCCTCCCCTCTCTCCTCCATCACCTCTACCTCCCCTCTCCCCATCACCACTCCCTCCATCACCTCTCCCTCCCCTCTCTCCTCTCTCCTCTATCACCTCTACCTCCCCTCTCCCCATCACCACTCCCTCCCCTCTCTCCTCCATCACCTCTACCTCCCCTCTCTCCTCCATCACCTCTACCTCCCCTTTCTCCTCCATCACCTCTACCTCCCCTCTCCCCATCACCACTCCCTCCCCCATCACCTCTCCCTCCCCTCCCCCCATCACCTCTCCCTCCCCTCCCCCATCACCTCTCCCTCCCCTCTCCCCCATCACCTCCCCCTCCCCCCCCATCACCTCTCCCTCCACTCTCCCTCATCACCTCTCCCCCATCACCTCTCCCTCCACTCTCCCCCATCACCTCTCCCTCATCACCTCTCCCTCATCACCTCTCCCTCATCACCTCTCCCTCATCACCTCTAACTCATCACCTCTACCTCCCCTATCACCTCCCCCTTCCCCATCCCCTCTACCTTCCCCCACATCTCCTCTCCCTCCCTTCTCTCTCCCCATCACCTCTCCCTCCCTTCTCTCTCCCCATCACCTCTCCCTCCCTTCTCTCTCCAAATCACCTCTCTCTCCCATCTCCCTCCCCCATCACCTCCCATCTCTGAATTAGCTGGTAAACCTTATTTTGCAGAGGTTTGTCACTAAGCACAATTCCTGTCCTTTTCCTAATGTCAAGGGTATGGGAGAAAGTGATCGAAGAACTGTGCAAGGATAATCCTCAGCCCTGACAGGGCCTTGTGGCCTTGTGTACCCTAGCCTAAAAACCATCTAACGGACATCCAATGTGTGTATATAATATGATATTGTTGTTACTGACAGTATTGCCCACACCTTGGGGTTTTATTCCCTCACTTTGGGAGTCTGTTGATTTTGTGTTTACAGAAGAGTTCTGCCTTAATTTTCCCTGTCAAGTGAAGTGTGTGGGGAGCATTAAAACAGACAGAGACAGGCCTTCTAGTGATGCTAATGTAACTATCGTCATGGGCTCAAGTCGGGGTCAAGGGGTCAATGTCGGGGGCAATGTCTGGGTCAAAGGTCAACTTATACATGAATAACTGTGAATGAATTATGAATTGATTATTGATTGATTAACTGAGGGATACCGTACCAAACATCCCTGGCTTACATGTTACATGTTACGTGTGGCGTATTTATTATTTGTCGTCTGTTCGTCTGTTGTGCAATTTTTTATTGATTTAAACTGGGACATATATATATATATATATATATATATGTGTATACTATATGTATGTGTGTATGTTTGTATATCAAAGTATTATTGTGTAACTGCTTCCACTTGTCTTTAGAAACGACTGTAGTTTGAGAGAGAGTCGTTCTTTGTTTAGTTGTAGTACAATGATAATAACGTTGATGTTTCGTATTAAACAAGCTGTGCGTTTACATCGGCAATGAAAGTCGGGTTTAGGTATTCATCGAATTGACAAGATTTTAACATTTGCCTGTCAAAAGGCAACTATGCAATAACAACAGTTTCTGTGATGATAAAGGCTGGATATCTAGTTTCTCTTAGCCAATATCCCCTTTATATTTAGACTCTTAAGTATTAGGTTCAATCTATCGGCAATGCTGTAGTCTTTTTTTCCCTACCTAATTTGACAGTTTACTTCCAAACAATCATTTTATTTTTGTAATGAGTTTCTTGAAAAGTAATTATGTCCTGCACTGTCTGTATGCAACCAATATTCTTATTAAGGACTCGACTTCAGCATTGTTATTTCTGGCGAGTATTTACAACTAATCTATTTGGTGTGGGATGCCGATAGATTGACATAGTTGATTAGAACTGGTATTTCAAATGGTATATAGAGAAGTACTCATTATACATTTCAAAGTGGTTTTATAATACCCCTATTGCAATTGAACATTTTTGCAATCTTTTGTAGGACACACAACTGACCAATAGAGCTGTTGCAATCTTGTAACGCTACTTTACTTGACCTAGAAATATAACAGTGAACCTTACTAATATCTGTTTCCAAGGAGTTTAACCCCTTCATAATGTGTCAAACAAGTGACAGCAGTAAATTATGTCTGGAGAAAGAGATGAGGGATGGAGGTAAGATTACTATAATGGTTGGTAAAGGAGAAAGAAGTAGAGAAGTGGAAATGTTGTCTTGTAACAAAATGGACATTTGTATTTTATCAGAGGACGTTTTGTAAGTGTGGTGATGGATTAAGTTTACGTTTCTGTGTGTTTGATTCCACATCCTATCATGATTTAAACATTAAATTGTGTCTTTAATAGAAGAGACGTAACTAACCATTACCTCTGTTTACAAAGATATAGGTCTATACTTTCAACTTTATAGTTGGAGGACCTAGAGTGAAGAATATTTTTTCATTCAACATTTTGTAACAGTGGGTATAGTTGTATCTTAGCAATGAAGGCTATTGACACTTTGGGAACTTTGTTATTTTGTGAAGAGAAGTTTGCTACCACTTTTTAAAGCGGAGGTGTATTTTTCAAATCACACACATTGGCTTCTCCAATATTTAGAATGTGTTTAATGGCTCTATAAAGGTTGAATTCGTAGCTGTATATTTTATATTATCCGAAAAGTACTAGTGCCTTGTAAAAAGAGAATAATTATTTCTAAAAATTGGAAGGAAAGTGAATAAAGAGGAGAGTTGAACTTAGTTTGGAGGTGTAATTAACTCGTGGCTAGATGTAACTGCTAGGTGTTTTGCCAAGTCTGATGCCGGTTCAAGATGTGAATACATATGGGAAAACAATATTATTACCCATTAACAATGAGAACTGGCTAATGTTTTCCTCGACACCATTTTGTTGAGTTTGGACGCAGTAACTAAAGCATCTGGCAAAAACACACACACTGTAGTTAGTCTGTTGTCATGGAATCAACAACAATGTTATTTTGTAGTCAGTACACTAATGTGAATGAGGTTTGCACTAAAAGCTGTAGACCTCATCCTCGTTCTTTTAACTTTGGCCGGGATTCAATACAATCGCGAGTTATATGGTTTGTGGCTTTTAAAGGGCATTTCCGAATTGAGTCGACATATGCAGCGTTTATTGTGAATGGGATCTCCGCGAACGAGGGAACATTGCCTTTAAAAGCTGCAATGCCTATAACCCGCGATCGGATTGAATCCCAGCTTTTCGCTTTTTGAGTCTGTTTATGACTCATTGATTGATTCAACACACACAAGTATGAGCTTGGTTTGTAATCATTCATTCAATGTGTGGATACAAAACAATACATTAAGCATAATTTGTTACAACTTGGACCATCACACTCAGTTAGTGTTAGGTACATGTATGTGGGGAGGTGAAGCCTGGTTCCAGATTTGTTGGTGCTTTCTTGCCAACCCCTATAATCATTGGCACAGCACAATCACATCTGGAACAAGGTTACAGGATAGTAGCCTACTCCATTAAATATTAGGCTAGAAATCAAATCAAATCAAATGTTATTAGTCACATGCGCTAAATACAGTGAAATGCTTACTTTACAAGCCCCTCACCAACATCACAGTTTAACAAATACCAATAAGAAATACAAGTAACAAGTAATTAAAGAGCAGCAGTAAAATAACAATAGTGAGACTATATACAGGGGGGTACCGGTACAGAGTCAATGTGCGGGGGCACCGGTTAGTTGAGGTAATATGTACATGTAGGTAGAGGTGTATATATATAGTGGTTGGGAGATGTTGCATAGCCATTCTATGGATATTTTATTATTATCATCTGAACAAAAAGGGGCTTGGAAGGAAAGAATAGTCGACCATATTTGATGTGAATCGTGTATTGATACACAGGGGTTTCATTCATTGATTACAGGTCATAGTAGATTATTATTTTCTCCCCACATAACGTTGGGATCAATTCTATATTTTCACTACAACTGAGCGGAACACTGCTGCTATACAAACATTACCATATATTCTGGTCGAGGCTTTATTCGCCTCACAACAGCAGTGTATCAGTACATGTTTCCATTAGCTTGGGTATTAGCCAACTAAACCAAAAGTGCTAATACCCATCGAAATCGATACACAGTAGGCTTATGAGTGCTCTGACTCTTAAGGAATACAATGATAAGAATATAAGAAATATCTAGAAGAATATAAGGAAAGAATCAGCTGAGATATTTCTGGTCTGATTCCAACCAGACAAGTTTGTGAGGAAGAAGCCATGTGTTTGAGATGGAATAATACGAGCTAATGGAAGCAGTTAATACATTGTGTTATGCATTTTAAACATACAGTATACAAATAATTTTTCAGATGTGTTTTTTTTGTCCTGAATTTACATATACTTGACTTTTCTAGATCATTTTCAGTATGGATTTGTTATTTTCTATGAAAGATGTGTATTTTGGAAAAAACTTTATAGATGTTACATTTTCTAAGCAATTTGCTAAAGAAAACAACCCGAGAGTTATTTTTCCCAGAAAAATATATTTAGCAAATTACTGTTTTATGTATATATTAGATGGCCATCATCTTAAAGGATCTTAGATCTGAAATGTTATGCAGCTTTGAAGCTTTCTATGTGAAAAAGGGCCTATATAAAGCTTTGAGCTTTTCATTGATGTTTTACAATAATCTGAGGGGTTTATCCTACAGACATATTTATGGAAAGAGTTTTTACAACACTTTTTTTTGTATAAAATACGCAACAAAGTTATACTAAGAAGGAAATATTGATGTCTACATAGATTACTATTAAAAAAAGTTGGTACATAATTATTAATATCCTTTACTCAATGATACGCCATTTTGTTTTTTTATGTCTTTTGTTTTGTGTTTAGAAATGTTATCATCAGTATTAAATAACCCAGAATGATACCCAAGTGCTTTAACTAATATGCCTATGAGTTGCCATTTGTGTCCTTTGAGTAGCATTCATTCATGTTTTACCTTATTAAGGAAATGGCAGACATAATTACCAATGTTTTGTTATTCAAGTTCTATATAATTGATTAAGATCTTACTAGGTTACGCAATAATACCGTTAACATGCAGAATACATCTTTTTGTTCTATCTTAGTGACTGATGCTCTCCACTGTATATGCACATTCAACTGTGAGTTGTAGATTGCTCATAGCAGCTACAAGGCACTTCTCTGAAATGTTATGTTTTTAGTCATAGTTTAGTACAGAGGGTGTCATTTACTTCTGTCAAGCAAGTGTGTGAGACAAAACACTATTGTAGAATTTGCATGTGCATGTGTTTTGCTTTTAAATGGAAAAATAAGTATTACTTTATGCAATGTATTTCATTTTAGCACAGTAACGTAGTTGGGCTACATCGTACGTGCACCAAATGGCACCCTATTCCCATTATAGTGCACTACTTTCGACCAGGGCCCACAGAGGGCTCTGATCCAAAACAGTACACTATGGAGAAAATAGGGTTCCATTTGGGACAAACGGTAGTCTCTTAGCATTCTCAACAACTTCTAATTGATTGTTACGAGCCATACAAATGTATAATTGACCGATAGTGTATACCAATTAGTATACCAATTAATACATACTGACTGAATGTGCTGTTTTAACACTTACGTGGTCAATTAGACGTTGTTTTGTTCTTTGATGTCTGTAACATTTTGAGATTGTAACGCTATAGTTGAATTGGTGTGAGTGAGTTAGGATGATGACTGGGAGGTTGTTGTGGAAACAGAAAAGAACAGATCTGTTGCATCACGTCCATGAAACGGCATTCCAAAATGTGCCTTATTTGTTAGTTAGGAAAACAAAAAACGACTTTAGTGCTTTAGTACTATTAGGTGTTGTGATGAATAAAATAAATGTTGAATTGGAAATATTTGTATTGTGTTTTTTCGGTGCATTGGTAAATGTTTACTATTCCTTCCTAGGTAGGGGTTCAACCAACTGGAACACCTACACACAATTGTGTACTGTGCCTTGCCCTCTGATGAGCTACATAGAATTGAACCATATTGCTTAAATACACATTTCCAATCCACTCAGATCTACACAGGGATAAGGACTAGGGGCTACAATACAGAAGAATAAAACTTTATTGTCTATATGTTACAGTGAAAATAAATTAGATCACACCAGTTGTTCCTGGACGTGGCTTAAATGTACTGTACATTTCCTTCAGTATTTAAAATACATCTGCAGGTTTTTCTCCCTGACATAAGACTGAGCGGAGTGTATTGATTGTGATGTGAGTGATTGGTTCATTAAACCAGGAAAGCTGAAGAAATCACAGATAAAGTATTTTAAATGATTTCAAATCATATTTGAACCCAGGTCTACACTGCGGAGGGTCGCTGGTTGTGTAATGGAGAAAGGAGAATGATGCCTCAGAGAGCTGTTGCCACTCGGAGCGGTGACGGAGTTCCTATTCTAGTTCAGACTAACTCAGTACTGGAAAGACCAGGGAGACCCAGAGGTAGGAAAAGTGACTGGTTTATTTCAACACTTTTACTGAAACACGTTTACTATTACAATGTCATTTAAGTTTTAGAAGGCTTCTATCTCTGTACTTAGAAAATATTTTTCTGTGAATCATGTACTCTAAATGAGAAAATAGAGAATAAATGTAAAAAAACAGTTTTACTCCAGCTGTGGATCGGTGTTTTCCCTAAGCCTACAGATTAACACCAGAGCACACATTTATGCTTGCTTCAAAATATACTTTACATTTGGGGAGGGGCGCAACTTTCACTGGGGACGGGAGGGACATGTCACCCCCACATTCTGAAATATCAGTTTTAGCATTGAAATGTGATAGAAAACAAAGAAAAGGTGTGCTTTAGGATCATGCAGACACCTCTGAGTGGTGGGGTAGGGTGTTCATCTGACTGGATAAAAAATATATTAAAATGATGGCCCACTTACTTCTACAAAACAAAGTTGCGCCCTCGTATTTGGGTTGATGTTGGAGAAGTGTGTGATACAAGGACAACTTCATTGCTTTTAATGATTGTAAACATGTTATTGTTTTGCATGAGTAGGGCTATTGCACTGGACGTGGTCTGCAAAGCCAAGTTTCCATGCACAGGCTTGCACATGAAATTCCAAATAGCTTAAACTTCACAAGAGGGTGGGGACCCAAATGATATCAAGTTTGTTACAACATCCCTAGCTCAAACACAGAACTGGGGCTAAAGTGTCTCTATGGCAACAATGTAACTGGAGAATTCAAACAAATTGTTGGAAGGTCAGAGCGCATATGGTTTTGTTTAAGAGCCAGGGGAGTTTTTTCATGTTAGGTTCATTATTTACTTTCATAAACTATTAGCTTAATAAGCACCACCACCACCCAAACAATTAGTCTCTGGTTCTTCAGGCTTTGGTCTGGCCACTCTCACTGCATTTCAACAGGGGAGATGTGTTCTGTTTACAATAAAGACAACATCGCTACAATAGAGGGAAGAACCTCACCATAGAAATACAGTGACTAGAATCATAGAAATGGAAAGATACCATCCTATTTCCATGGTAAGAACCCACACAAAGTAAAGTTGGCGGTGGGCATACAACTAAATGTGGTTTTCGGCAGTGGTGGAAAAAGTAAAAGAAAAGTAAAGACTGGAAAAAGTACTCATGACTGAAGTAAAAGTGAAACTTACCCGGTAAAATACTACTTGAGTAAAAGTCTAAAAGTATCTGGTTTTAAATGTACTTAAGTACAGTGGTAGAAAAAGTACTAAATTGTTATACTTGAGTAAAAGTACAAAGTAAATGCTATACATCAAATTCCTTATATTAAAGGAAACTAGACGGCACTATTTTTGTTTTATTTTTAATTACGGACAGAAAGGGGCACACTCCAACACTCAGACATCATTTACAAACACAGGTGTGTTTTGTGTGTCCACCAGATCAGAGACAGTAGGGATGACAGTGTTATATTGACAAGTGCCATAATTCTGTCCTGCTTGAGCATTCTAAATGTAACGAGTACTTTTGTGTGTCAGGGAAAATGTAAGGAGTAAAAAGTACATTACTTGCTTTAGGAATGTAGTGGAGTAAAAGTAGAAGTTGTCAAAGATATAAATAGTAAAGTACAATTCCCCCAAAAAACAACTTAAGTAGTACTTAAAAGTATTTTTACTGAAGTGCTTTACTGAGAAAAGATACCTTAATAGAAAATGACTTAAGTATAAGTGAAAGTCACCCAGTAAAATACTACTTGAGTAAAAGTCTAAAAGCATCTGGTATTAAATGTGCTTAATGTAGTGGTGGAAAAGGCACTCAATTTTCATACTTGAGTAAAAGTAAAACAGTGAAAGCTACACATCAAATTTCTTATATAAAGCAAACCAGATGGCATGATTTTCCCGTTTAAAAAAAAGTTGGGGACAGTCAGGGGTACACTCAGACATTTACAAACACTGTATTTGTGTTTAGTGAGCCCGCCAGATCAGAGGCAGTAGGAATGACAACACATTATATTGATAGGTGCTTGAATTGGACCATGTTGCTGTTCTGCCTGAGCAGTCGCAATGTAACAAGTACTTTTGGGTGTCAGGGAAAATGTATGGGAGTAAAAAGTCTGTTATTTTCCTTAGGAATGTAGTGGAATAAAAGTAAAGGTTGACAAAAATATAAATAGTAAAGTACAGATACCCCAACAAAAACTACTTAAGTCATACATACTTAAGTCATACGTTACTGGTTTTGAGAAAATAGTTGACACCAATACAGTTGATAAAATATTGGATCTGTATTCTGAACACTTTAATAGCTCATTCACTACTGGTTATTGTAGCATTCTTTACTGACTGGATTCCTGTATACTAATACAGTATAACTGTAGATTGACTTCTGCAGCTAAAACACAAATAGTCAATGCCCTTCTACTGTAGAAATCTTAGCGTTTAATTCCAGTAAGTGTACCTTATCAATTGACCTTTACAGCTTTGTTTCTCGCCAAGTGAGATGAACCAAATAGAAGCCAAATGTATGATGTCACATCCTGCTCTGAAGGACAGGAAGTAGTGTCTTGCTGTCTAAAAAAAGACATGGGATCCGTACCAGGAAGTCTTAAAAGCAGGAATAATTAGTGGTGACGACATGCAGGACACAATGAAACTGAGCAACAGAGTAAAATCTAAAAACATAGATTTATTTGGCAGTAAATGTACATTATTTTATACATTCTATAGGTGTCGGGTCCATCATACATGCCTTAAATAGTTTATAGATGATTTTCTTTAGAAAAATATTAGTGACATCTAGAATAAAAAGCACCCATTTCAGAGGTATCTTAGTACCAGTGTTGAAATACTCCAAAGTCCAAACCTCTCCATACAACAACTCTTGAATGTGTAAAGCACAGGCTATGAACATGAGAAGTTGTCATGAGTACAGACAGTATAAATGCTATAGAGTAAGTGTGTGTGTGAAGGGAGAACACATTGTCCAAAGACGATGAGATTAGATGTATGAGGGACAGCTGACAAGAGACTACATGTATGACAGACAGCTGACAAGAGACTACATGTATGAGACAGCTGACAAGAGACTCCATGTATGAGACAGCTGATAAGAGACTACATGTATGAGAGACAGCTGACAATAGACTACATGTATGAGAGACAGCTGACAAGAGACTATATGTATGAGAGACAGCTGACAAGAGACTACATGTATGAGAGACAGCTGACAAGAGACTACATGTATGAGACAGCTGACAAGAGACTCCATGTATGAGACAGCTGACAAGAGACTACATGTATGAGAGACAGCTGACAATAGACTACATGTATGAGAGACAGCTGACAAGAGACTATATGTATGAGAGACAGCTGACAAGAGACTACATGTATGAGAGACAGCTGACAAGAGACTACATGTATGAGAGACAGCTGGTGTATTTGTGGTTGTCATTTTTTAATTGGGTGAGGAAAACAGAAGAGTTTAAAAAAACTTGTACAAAATTGGACGTTTCCAAGAGTCGTTGTCCACAGTGACCTTCTCCAACCTGTCTGTGTGTTTTACTTGATCTCCCCACAGTCCGTGATGGCGATTTTCTTTACCACACCACCGTCATGACAACCAAAGGATTCCATCTTGAAGACTACCTCCATGCCCTCCTTCACCTGACCAAAGACCACATGCTTATCATTCAACCTGAGAGAGACGGAGAGAGAGAGGTGCAGTCACCAGTGAAGCTGACCAAAATGGAAATGATTCTAAAACACAACTGTGTGTCTAACCGGTGTCTAAAACATAACCTACCATTCAGTTTTAACTGTGCAGATGAAGAACTGAGAACCGTTCGTGTTCGCCCCTGAATTTGCCATGGATAAGATACCTAAAACAAAGGAAACATCAGAGCTTGCAGTATAGTACCAGTTAATTCATGTACATTGTCAATTGTATACTGAACATAAATATAAAACGCAACATCAAATCCAATTGTATGTCACATGTGCCGAATACAACCATGAAATGCTTACTTACAAGCCCTTAACCAACAATGCAGTTCAATAAATAGAATTAAGAATATATTGACTAAATAAAAAATTATAACTAACACATTAAAATAACAATACCGAGGCTATATACGGGGGTACCGGTACCGAGTCAATGTGCGGGGGTACAGGTTAGTCGAGGTAATTTGTACAATTTCAAAGATTTTACCGAGTTACAGTTTATATAAGGAAAGCAGTCCATTTAAATAAATAAATTAGGCCCTAATGTATGGATTACAGGAGAGCAGTCATGGGTGAGTCTGTGAGGGCAAAATAACCACCCACTGGGGAGCCAGGCTCAGCCAATCAGAATGAGTTTCTCTATTACAGACAGAAATACTCCTCAGCACCCCCCGACCATCCCTCAGATGATCCCATAGGTGAAGAAGCCGGATGTGGAGGGCTGGCGTGGTTACACATGGTCTGCGGTTGTGAGGCTGGTTGGACGTGCTGCCAAATTCTCTAAAACGACATTGGAGGCAGCTTATGGTAGAGAAATTAACAATACATTCCCTGGCAACAGCTCTGGTGGACATTCCTGCAGTCAGAGTGCCAATTGCACGCTCCCTCAAAACCTGAGACATCTGTGGCATTCTGTTGTGTGACAAGACAGCACATTTTAAAATGGCCTTTTATTTTCCCCAGCACAAGGTGCACCTGTGTAAATATCATGCTGTTTAATCAGCTTCTTGATATGCCACACCTATCAGGTGGACAGATTATCTTGGCAAAGGAGAAAGTCTCACTAACAGGGATATTAACAAATTTTTGCACAACATTTGAGTGAAATAAGCTTTTTGTGCATATGAAAAATGTCTGGGATTTTTTTTTCTTCAGCTCATGAAACAAACACTTTAAGTGTTGGGTTTATATTTTTGTTCAGTGTATATACACACACAATATGACTATCAATGCTTCCATTTCTCCAAACTTTGTTTCTGTGAATCAAGTCCTTTAACATAATAAATCGATAGGAACACTGTGGTGTAGGGCATTGAGCATCTGTATTGGGTAAAGGTCTATTTCCAGGTTGTCATTGTGCAAGAGAACACACCCTGAGCTGAAGAAGTGTCCATTTATCAACATGGGGTTAAGGTTTAGTAAAAAAAAAAAATTGTATGCTAGATGGGATGTTGACTTGCTTGGAAAGTAGGTCATTTGTACCGTATTGAAATAACCTGTCTGTGTAGTCAATAACGCCATCTAGTGGAGAGGAGAGCCTTTACAACAACTCTTCAACGCATGTTTTACACACTAGGGTCAACTAACCATTGTCTACTGTCTTTATTACATTTTTCCCCTAATTTATCCAGCATGGATCCAACAACAATGGTGGATGCATAACCAGGCTAGCCCAGTACAGCTCAGCCCAGTTTAGATCTGCCCAGTACAGCTCAGCCCAGTTTAGATCTGCCCAGTACAGCTCAGCCCAGTTTAGATCTGCCCAGTACAGCTCAGCCCAGTTTAGATCTGCCCAGTACAGCTCAGCCCAGTTTAGATCTGCCCAGTACAGCTCAGCCCAGTTTAGATCTGCCCGGTACAGCTCAGTTTGGCCCTAATGTGTGATTAAGGGAACAGAGGTCAGAGACAGAGGAGTTTGCTGGTTTAGTGGTCTAACATACCTGGCCCGTTGTGTTTCAGTTTGAAGTTCTCGTCTTTAAACTGGGTCCCGTATATGGACTTCCCTCCAGTCCCGTTGTGATGCGTGAAATCTCCTCCCTGAGGGCAGAGTGAGTTAGTGCTCTTACTTTAAGACAACACCAACACACAACATTGTAAATAAATACAACCTTCATAAGGGCGAAGTATAGTAGTGTAATGAAACCGGCAGGGAGAGTGAGCTTGTCCACAGTGGTCGGTAAACCCTCAACTGGCCAAAAGCCTTGGGTCACTACACTTACTCCCTCCTTTCAAAGAGCATGTCCTCGGGCTAGCCTTAACAGGATGACACCTTACTGGAACTCGATCACCGGCCTAGCACATCTGTGGGGTCCGATCACGTCTGACACCAGTGTAATGAAACAGGCAGGGAGAGTGAGCTTGTCTGGGAGTGGTCGGCAAACCCTCAACTTTTTGGCCCGTAGTCCTGTGCGCCATCGCTTGTGTCACAAAAGCATTCTGCAGTGGCAGAGTCGATATCAGAGCTTATAAACACAGGGTCGCTACAGTAGAGATACAATTTCAATGAGGGACCAAAATATTTCAATCGTTGCAGAACACAGAGTCAAAGTGATAGCCAAACAAGACTGTTTACATGGAAAGAGGTTTCTCTATGACAAGGTTTCCCAAACTCAGTCTTGGGGTCTTCCATGGGTGCACATTTTTGCACTAGTACTACACAACTGATTCAAATAATTAACTCATCATCAAGCGTTGATTATTTGAATCAGCTGAGTGAGTAGTGCTCGGGCAAAAACAAACATGTGCACCCATGGAAGACCCCAGGACCGAGTTTGGGAAACCCTGCTCTATGATAAGGTAAGCCCGGATACAGTACCTGACACATGAACTCAGGAATCACTCTGTGGAACACTGATCCTTTGTATCCAAAGCCATGTTCCCCAGTGCACAGTGCTCTAAAGTTCTCTGTCAGAAAACAACAACATCAATTCACTACTAAGTAAAACACAATGTAAGGTTATACAGTGCAGTATTTTATTTGTTGTCATTGTCCAGGTAAGTCTCATTGACTGGCTATTTCTACAGAACACAAATCAATGTTTACCTGCTGTTTTGGGCACAGCGGCTGCATTCAACTGTAATGAAATGTCAATAAAGGACAATGTCAGGTTAGTTCGGTCGATAAGCAGGTTTAATGTATTGATTGGTTCCCATGATTACTTCTAGTCTGTCGTTTTCTATGGCTAAACAATGTATTGATAGCCAGCTAGTTAGATAATAGTCTTTGTTGCTAGAAGCTAGCTGGATAGTTTTGCCCTTTTCTCTACATGAACATGCTTGGTTGAACACACTAGCCATAGCAATCTTATAAACACCCCAATCAGCTCATGATCCTTTTAGCAGAAAGAGGGGTGTGACTGTAGTTAAAACCAACTGCAAATGAATGGGCTTAGCTACTTCAACAACTAAGCATGGCTAGCTAGCTAGACAACTATTTTAACTAGCTAAGCAAGCTCTGCTGGACATGCCGTAAAATGAACCGTCAACTTGTGCAGAAAATAGCGTTATTCTATGGAGGTATGTGTATCTGCCATTTTACTGTTATTTTGTGTAGCTAACTTAGGTAACGTTAGCTGGCTAATGTCAGATTTAGCTTGCTACGGGGTCAGCATCTACGCTAGCTAGCTACGTTAGTTAGCAAGCTACCTCTATAATGATTCGTCCCAGAGGTTCATTGTCAGCTGCGATGTCAAAATACACGACTGGATTCTTGACGGGTCCAGACGAAAACAACCTGGTCGCAGCAATTGCCAAAGAGCAATATTTTATACGATTTTTCATTTGCAACATCTTTGCATAGTTGTCAACATGAAGTTCTGAGGATGGGGGTGTGTACACATGACGTCTCTTAGACCCCAACAGCGACACAGAATGATGACGTTGTATATATATGCCATTTAGCAGACGCTTTTATCCAAAGCGACTTACAGTCATGTGTGCATACATTGTGAAACATAAACAGATTTGTATTTTTATTTAAAAGTTATTTAACTAGGGCAGTCAGTTAATATGGTTCGCCTTTATCAATGGGTTGAAGTGGCGGATGGAAAAATATTTCCATTTTCAGTGATCAGATTTTCCTGCGCTTTTCGATGAAACGCACGTTCTGTTAGTCACAGCTTTAACCAGTTTTATAAACGTCTTGAGTGTTTTCTATCCACACATACTAATCATATGCATATACTATATTCCTGGCATGAGCAGCAGGGCGCTGAAATGTTGTGCGATTTTTAACAGAATGTTCGAAAAAGTAGGGGGTAGGAGTAACAGGTTAAGAACAAATTCTTATTAACAATGACAGCTTACAACGATCAAACCCGTACAACGCTGGGCCAAATGTGCGCCGCCCAATGGGACACAATCACGGCCGGTTGTGATACAGCCTGGATTCGAACCAGGGTGTCTAGTGACGCCTCTAGCACTGAGATGCAGTGACTTAGACTGCTGCTAGTCCATGAAAAGTATTAATACATCTCTGTGTCTACAATATGAAATAGTGTTTTCGTTGTAATTGTCAATGTCTTATTCCGCTCTCCATCAAAGCACCAATATATACATCTAATTAGCATAACAAAACAATCCCCATCAAATTCCATCCGTTTAAGCGAGATACATTTCAAATAAATGTTTTATACATGTTTTTATACTTCAAGGGGTCTTAAAAATAACAAAAATGATCCTTGGTATGACCTTAAAACAATGTTATATAATTTAGATAATCCCCTCACCCCCCTTCAGTTTATACAGGGCTTATACATGTCATCCCTAGGAGGGTTGCGTCACTTGAGTGGGTAGAGTCACTGACGTGGTCTTCCTGTCTGGGTTGGCGCCCCCCCTTGGGTTGTGCCGTGGTGGATATCTTTGTGGGCTATATTCGGCCTTGTCTCAGGATGGTAAGTTGGTGGTTGACGATATCCCTTTAGCGGTGTGGGGGCTGTGCTTTGGCAAAGTGGGTGGGGTTATATGTCCGGGGGTATCATCGGATGGGGCCACAGTGTCTCCTGACCCCTCCTGTCTCAGCCTCCAGTATTTATGCTGCAGTAGTTTATGTGTCGGGGGCTAGGGTCAGTCTGTTATTTCTCCTGTCTTATCCGGTGTCCTGTGTGAATTTAAGTATGCTCTCTCTAATTCTCTCTTTCTTTCTTTCAGAGGACCTGAGCCCTATGACCATGCCTCAGGACTACCTGGCATGATGACTCCTTGCTGTCCCCAGTCCACCTGGCCGTGCTGCTGCTCCAGTTTCAACTGTTCTGCCTGCAGCTATGGAACCCTGACCTGTTCACCGGACGTGCTACCTGTCCCAGACCTGCTGTTTCAACTCTCTAGAGACAGCAGGAGCGGTAGAGATACTCTCAATGATCGGCTATAAAAAGCCAACTGACATTTACTCCTGAGGTGCTGACCAGTTTCACCCTCGAGAACTACTGTGATTATTATTTGACCCTGCTGGTCATTTATGAACATTTGAACATCTTGGCCATGTTCTGTTATAATCTCCACCCGGCACAGCCAGAAGAGGACTGGCCACCCCTCATAGCCTGGTTCCTCTCTAGGTTTCTTCATAGATTTTGGCCTTTCTAGGGAGTTTTTCCTAGCCACCGTGCTTCTACACCTGCATTGTTTGCTGTTTGGGGTTTTAGGCTGGATTTCTGTACAGCACTTTGATATATCAGCTGATGTAAGAAGGGCTATATAAATAAATTTGATTTGATGAGTTAAATAACTATGTGTTATAAACAGCCTCTTCCTTTTTAGGGTAATTTCAAAGGGTGCATGCATGTAATGTGTGTTTTGCTTGTGAGAGCCTTATTATATAACTATCATATTGTTATAAAGGGTCTTTATACTGACTTGACTGTCAGTTGGTCTTGATAGATCCAGAATTCTCCACTGTGATTTTGTCTGGTGGTTGATGTTACATAGGGCATATAACTTAAGATGTATTAGAAAACCAAGATCACAAGTTTCATCTGAATACATATTTATTAGATAAATATTAGGATGTCACGTCATCTAACTACATACAGTTTTGCAAGACTAAAAATCACAATTCATTTTTTTCTGACCAGTTTAGAATATGAAATGACTGTACACAGAATGTACAAAACAAAAAAGACAACTGCCACTTGGTGTGCCAATCACTTCAGATTGTACCTTGGAAGTAATATTTTTTGCCTAATTGTGTAAAAACTGTAAATTTGCCAAAATTGTACAAACTGTAAATTTGGTATCAACAATCTTTAGGAACCACTCATGGTTCCCACGTCCCGATTTATTCCTCAAAATTATCTTTATTATGTTGTTGTAGTAGCACCTTTATAAAGTACACAAGTAATAGAGAAATACACAGAAGTTTTACACAAAGGGAAACAAATGTTTCTTTTTTTTTCTCCTTTTCCAACACCCCCATGTTTGAGAAGTAGATAAAGTATCTTACATGAATGAACATGTGGTTGGAGACAGAGGGCTGTACAGACTATCAAACACAGACTCCATTTCCCACAATTCAACAGTCTCTTCTGACAGGAGGATGCAAACTTTACAAATTCTAAATACACAATGCGCATCATTGCCCCGTGTGGCGAAAATGTCTACATTTCTGTAAGTTAATGTATCTCTATCTGTCATTTACACTATGTACATGCATCCCTCAGAGACCCTCCAGACCCTATTCCTGCATGTTAGTGACAGAAAACAGAGGGCAGGGGATCACATCTCCCATTTTCTTTAAATGAAAATACATTGCACCCTCTAACACACTCCACTTGTGTCCATTGACTGTACATCTACAGTTTGGTGTGGAGCCTGAACCTCGGACAAGGCGTATCGAGAGTAATGTTGATAGACCAGACTTCAGCATCATGTCTACACAGATCTACAGATAGACAGGGCAGGGGAGTTAAAATACCTCACTGTGGCAGTGCATTGTCTTCAACAAACAGACATAGACACAGACAGACAGCCTAAAATATCGTAGGGTCAGTTGCATTCAGGTGATTCAACCAGCGTTGGGGATAATTCTTAAGTCCTAAAAATATCCACCGATTGAGAAGTCTTCAATTTCATTTAGTAGCCTACATGATCTGAAGTAAACCAAATTATGATTATTCTCACAGTCACTGAATAATTACAGAAAATAACTTAAAATAGGAGAACAATATCAAAAATGCTACGAGGATAGAATAATACGCATGATGATCTTGTGTTGTACAAAACAGGATTCACAAAAATAAAAAATAACTCACATTCAATTCCAGAGGGTATTACAATTTAGACTTGACTTAAACAAAAATGATAGAGGGTCAAGTCACGTTCCTCTACTTTTCCCCAATACATTAGCAAACATTTTTAAAGCATATATTGTCAGGATGGCAACCATTTTGAAGTATTGTCTTTATAAACCATTGTGGTTCCTTTTGAACAAAAGTTGACAAAATACAGTTTAACAGTAACAAGACATAGGAAATGCAGTGCAACCACACATCTGTTCAGAACACTTTTTGATTGGCTCCCTAAGTGTATGGTTTTGATGTATTGTGTAACCTTTATTTAACTAGGCAAGTCAGTTAAGAACATATTCTTATTTACAATGACGGCCTACCCCAGCCAAACCCTAACCCGGAAGACGCTGGGCCAATTGTGAGCCGCCCTATGATACTCTAAATCACGACCGGTTGTGATACACCCTGGAATCTAACCAGGGTCTGTAGTGACGCCTCTAGCACTGAGATGCAGTGCCTTAGACCATATTATTCTTACATTATAGTAGATGTCCAAGCTAACTCCTACAAACTGTAGGATAACTTTGGTGATGCATCACGCATGGCCATTTTCCAATGAACAGTAGAAATGAAACAAACATGAAAAGAAAAAAGCTGGACATTAGCCAAAATCATTCCTTTGCAAGAAAATGTCAAATAAAATCATGATAAAAAAAATGCAATGGCTAGAATGTTTCTGGCTAATCTAGAACAACGACCATTGGCACACATGCACTTCTTAACACCACACAGTATGGTTACAGGAGCAATTGCAGGCCTGTAGAACAGAGGAAGTCTCATGTTAAAGAGGGATCTGGCTCTATTAGATTGGCCGACTATCTTTTGCAACACTAGCTGTGTCTCTATGATAGACTAAATAAGGACGGACTCTGTACTCCTCTTTTTCTATCACTCTCATCCTCACTCTTTCTCAAGCACATACACACAGCTACACACATACTTCTCCATCATTCTAAGCCAAAACAAATGTTTTTGTAAAACGTACTTTTGCATAGCCCACTGTCCGATATGGCATTGTACTGTAACACCAGGGAAGAGAAACTTGAACAACATTGGATGGGGGCGATAGACAGACTGAATAGAGTTAACAGCGCTGATTCTTATGTAGACTGGGTGGGCTAGCTAGCTAGGTTAGGATCCTCATCCACAGGCCTTGGTCTCTCCTCCCAGGGCTCTGCCTGCCATGTGGTGTGGTGTGGTGTGACCCACTGTCGGTTGTGCTTCAGTTAGACTGGATGGTACGTACCCAGTGATGACGGACGTCCCGTTGGAAATACATACTATGAGCTAAAGGTCAGAGGTTATAAGAACACACTGTAGGTCAAAGGTCAGGGGTTAAAGGCTGTGGTCTCAGGGGGTCAGGGCTTGGAAGAACACACGTCAAAAGAGGATAGATATAAACATTGGCTAGGACAAGAAGATGACTTTTCTTCCCTATTCATGTATTTTTTTCCCTTTTTTTGTATAAGGGGGAAATAAGGACGATACAAAATGCTACAACACTTTTCCCTAAAAGCTCACACAGAGAGTTCGGCCTGTGTGACGTCCTACACATAGAACGTGATTATTAGCTGCACAGTTTAAGTTGGAGACGACAAGAGATAAAATATCACTGAAGGGGTAGACAACCGACATGGCCGTCGATGTTGTCGGCCGGAGGAGCTCCGCAGCGGAGCAGTGTAAAGAGTCTTTACACGAGGAAGAGGACGTGAGGTCATGAGTGCATTTCCTGTTTCCAAACTCTGTCACACACCGTGTCCACTCCCTGTCATCCTCATCATCGCCTCATGTTCTGACAGATGACCTCAGCGTTGCTCCTATGCCACCTACACATCTTTTTTGTGTGTGTGTGTGACTTGACGATGTCCCCACTACCAGTCCATATGAGGACGACGGTGTGTCTATGGACTCTATGGAGAGTCCAGCTGGTTGGACACACCCTGTGGTGTGTGTGTCTGTCTGTGGAGAAGGTTTGGGTTCGGCTCGAGCGGTGAGGGAGGTGAAAGTTAATTGTTCTCGAAGAGGGAGAGGAGGTCATCGTTGCTGTTGGAGGGGAGGTCTGGAGGATCCAGATAGGACAGGAGCTCGTCTGGGTTGGCCAGCTCTGGAAGCAGCTGTAGAGAGAGAGAGAGAGAGAGAGAGAGAGAGAGAGAAAGAGAGCGAGAGTGAGACAGATGGACAGAGAGAGAAAGATATAAGGGAAGAGATACGCATTGTCATTAGACTTCTCACTTCTATCCAAAGAGTCCATTTAAACAACTAAAGGTATGAACATACTATAGCAGTTGACTTTTCCCATCAAACCATAGTTAGGCAATGAGAAAAGGGTCCTTGCTATCCAGAATCCTTGGGACGTCCCAACTCTGACCTTACCCCATTGAAGTTGAAATGTAAAATAGTTATGTGTGAGAGTTAAGGTTAGGTAAGGGTTGTGGTTAGGATTTAGGGAACGGCCGTCCCAAGGATCCTGGGTTGCACTAACAATGAGATAAGGTTTAGCAGACGATGCTAACGCTACTTAAATGATGTTCGCATCCGTAAGCATGATGTCACAATGATGTCACACTTACATCTAGGGAGGGCTCAGGCATGTCACCACTAATTTGACCTTCGATGCCCGAGGACGAGTGGTTAAAGTTCATATCGCCATGCGGGCGACTGTTCTGGCCTTGCTGCTGTTGGGGAGTTGGGGCCTGCTGGCGAGGGGGCTGCAACGATTGGCTGCTGTGATGCAACGACTGCCCTGCTTGGCTGCCACCGTGATGTAACGACTGGCTGTTGGGGTGAGGAGGCATGTGTGCACTCTGCTGTTGCATGGAATTATGGTGCTGATCAGTGGTGGAAGGATGAGACATCTGAGAGAGAGAGATAGGGAGGGAGAGAGAGATAGGGAGGGAGAGAGATATGGAGGGAGAGAGATAGGGAGAGAGAGAGAGACAGAGAGATATGGAGGGAGAGAGATAGGGAGGGAGAGAGAGAGACAGAGGGAGAGAGATAGGGAGGGAGAGAGATAGGGAGGGAGAGAGAGAGACAGAGACAGAGAGATATGGAGGGAGAGAGATATGGAGGGAGAGAGATATGGAGGGAGAGATATGGAGGGAGAGAGATAGGGAGGGAGAATGAGAGACAGAGAGAAAGAGATATGGAGAGAGAGAGATAGGGAGGGAGAGAGAGATAGGGAGGGAGAGAGAGACAGATAGATAGGGAGAGAGAGATAGGGAGGGAGAGAGAGACAGAGAGAGAGAGATATGGAGAGAGAGATAGGGAGGGAGAGAGAGAGACAGAGAGAGATATGGAGAGAGAGAGATATGGAGGGAGAGAGATAGGGAAGGAGGGATAGAGAGAAAGAGAGAGACAGAGAAAGGAGTGTGGTTTAAAGTAAGCTCGGAGCTGACATACAGAGGGTGACATGAGCAAGACTGCCAAGACACACTGTGCACAATGCCAATGCTGCCGTGATCCAGATCAGTGCTTTTCTTTGACAGGTATTACAACAACCTATACGAGATTATTTACAACGGTGTGCAAGTATTACCATTCCTTTCATACAACACTTTTTGTACTCTGCACCTGGGAAATGTTTGGATGTGGGTATTTGACTTTTTCTATGAGGATTTTCAACAACTCTGGTTTGAGCCCTGGTGGTTGGTGGTGGAGGTGTAGGGGACTTACGGGGTCGTTGATGCCGTGGCTGAGGGGCTTGTCTTGGGATAGGAGAACCACAGGAACGTCTGGGAGGTGGGACAGCTGAGGGGGGTTGATAAAGTCACTCATGGGGGATCCTCCTCCCCCTCTCAGTCCACCTCCTCCTCCCCCGCCTGACGGGTTACCGTGGGGGAAGTCAAAGTTCCCGTGGCCGTGGTAATTGTTGCCTAGCAGCACAGAAAAACACAAATAAGGGGAGATATTTCTTAAGTTGTTTTACCTACCTTAGTATGACTGTAGTTGCTCTGGATAAGAGTGTCTACTAAATAACAAACATTTAAATTGTAAATGCAATATCTGAATTCTGAAAATGGTCATTACCTGGGCCTCTGGGGCCACCGTACTCCCCTGGGTTTCCCCCGGTGCCGCCTCCCCCGTGCTGAGCAGGGCCTGATGGGTAATGGGAGGGGCCAGGGCCCAGCTGGGCGATCATCTCCATGACGTTGGGCATGGTCATCTGGGAGGGGCTCATGGTCTTTAAGCGTTTGGCCAGCGGTCCATCAGGGTCTTCTTTAATATGGAGGTCAGACTTGATGGGCACCGGCCGCCAGCTACACGTTGGGTCAATGGTCACCTCCTCAAACTCCGAACTACGGGAAAAGGAAGGGGACATTTTTATACAGTCCGATATTGTGGAAAAGTCCAGTATGGTTAGTAATATTGGGAATACTGGAAAAGAACATGAAGCACTGCAGGTTGAAGAAGGGAATATTTATGGTCCTAGACACTATAGAAATACTGGTGGGAATACTGGAAAAGAACATGAAGCACTGGAGGTTAATAATAATAAATATTATTAGTAATAAGGAAGAATAATACATACTTCTGGATGGCGTTGAGGATTCCCCACATGTACTGGTCCACCTCTAAACCCTCTAACAATGCAGTTTTACTGTGATGAGAAAGAGGGAGGGAGGAAGGGGAGTGAGAGAGAGGAGTGGAGGAAGGAGAGGGGAGGGGAGAGAGATGGAGGGGGAAAGAGAGATGGAGGGGGAGAGAGAGATGGAGGGGGAGAGAGAGATGGAGGGGGAGGGGAGAGAGATGGAGAAAGAGAGATGGGGAGGGGAGAGAGAGATGGAGGGGGGGCAAGAGAGAGAAGGCGAGAGAGGCATTATTTTAACTCATTCAAAGAGGAGATATAACTTTATTGACAAAACATAGTTTGGAAATGGTCACCACATACTTGCACACAGGACACCTCCACGTCCCCCTCTCACAGTTCAGCTGCAGATACCACTCCAGATCAAAACACTGGAAGACAAAGCACTTATCAGAGTCATGTATTTCCTAAACAGGGGAATATTGTATGATCTGTCAGGTGTATTGCTTCAAGACCAGGTTAGCCCACTGAGCTAAAGCCAAAGCATTAGCTCTGGGAGCTAACATGAGTCTTCAGGTCTCAGGCAAGTTTACTCATCACAGTGTGGTACACTGAATAACTTGTGCTATAAAGACTTTCCTGTTCTAGACTTTCCTGGTCTAGACTTTCCTGTTCTAGACTTTCCTGTTCTAGACTTTCCTGGTCTAGACTTTCCTGGTCTAGACTTTCCTGGTCTAGACTTTCCTGTTCTAGACTTTCCTGGTCTAGACTTTCCTGGTCTAGACTTTCCTGTTCTAGACTTTCCTGTTCTAGACTTTCCTGTTCTAGACTTTCCTGGTCTAGACTTTCCTGGTCTAGACTTTCCTGGTCTAGACTTTCCTGGTCTAGACTTTCCTGTTCTAGACTTTCCTGGTCTAGACTTTCCTGGTCTAGACTTTCCTGGTCTAGACTTTCCTGGTCTAGACTTTCCTGTTCTAGACTTTCCTGTTCTAGACTTTCCTGTTCTAGACTTTCCTGGTCTAGACTTTCCTGGTCTAGACTTTCCTGGTCTAGACTTTCCTGGTCTAGACTTTCCTGGTCTAGACTTTCCTGGTCTAGACTTTCCTGTTCTAGACTTTCCTGTTCTAGACTTTCCTGGTCTAGACTTTCCTGGTCTAGACTTTCCTGGTCTAGACTTTCCTGGTCTAGACTTTCCTGTTCTAGACTTTCCTGGTCTAGACTTTCCTGGTCTAGACTTTCCTGGTCTAGACTTTCCTGGTCTAGACTTTCCTGGTCTAGACTTTCCTGGTCTAGACTTTCCTGGTCTAGACTTTCCTGGTCTAGGTACACAGTCAGCGGAAACCCTTGTCCTTTGTAAAATATACTCCATTTACATGTTAGTCATTTAGCAGATGCTCTTATCCAGAGACTTACAGTTAGGGTTAAGTGCCTTGCTCAAGGGCACATTGACGGATTGTTCACTTAGACGGCTTGGGGGTTCAAACCAGCAACCTTTCGTTTACTGTCCCAATGGTCTTAACCGCTAGGCTACCTGCAGCCCTATAAGATAGGCAATGTGTGTATAAAAAACATACCCTTTCCTGCCATCCTACCTGTACGTGTTTGCAGTCATGCCCCCTGGCAGGCAGCTGGATGCGCCTGAAGGTGATTGGACATTTGAGGGAGACTTTGATGGCGGTCTGCTCAACGCCGTCCTCCCCGTTTAGACTGGTGTTACCCGACGAGGCCACTACACTGCTGAAGTTCCTCTTAACTGGAGGGAGGGGAAAGGAGGGAGGGAGGGGAAAGGAGGGAGGAGGGAGGGGAAAGGAAGGAGGAGGGGGAAAGGAAAGGAGGGAGGGAGGGGAAAGGAGGGAGGAGGGAGAGAGAGGGAGGAGGGAGAGAGGGGAAAGGAAGGAGGGAGGGAGGGGAAAGGAGGGAGGGGAAGGAGGGAGGGGAAATGAGGGAGGGAGGGGAAGGAGGGAAGGTAAAGGAGGGAGGGGGAGGGAGGGGAAAGGAGAGAGGGAGGGGAAAGGAGAGAGGGAGGGGAAAGGAAGGAGGAGGGAGGGAGGGAGGGAGGGAAAAGGAAGGAGGGAGGGGAAAGGAGGGAGGGGAAAGGAGGGAGGGATGGAGGGGACAGGAAGGAGGGAGGGAGGGAGGTTGCTCTTTAATTATTTGTTACTTTTATTTCTTATTCTTATTCGTATTTTTTAAACAGCAATGTTGGTTAGGGGCTTGTAATTATTTCACTGTAAGGTCTAATACACCTGTTGTATTCGGCATTTCACTGTAAGGTCTACTACACCTGTTGTATTCAGCATTTCACTGTAAGGTCTACAACACCTGTTGTATTCAGCATTTCACTGTAAGGTCTACTACACCTGTTGTATTCAGCATTTCACTGTAAGGTCTACTACACCTGTTGCATTCGGCGCATGTGACTAATTCAATTTGATTTGACTGATGGCATATTCTTGCACAGAAGATTGATGTAAAGATAGTAAAGTAGTAGTATATTACAGTATATTAAAGTTGTAGCATAGTACAGCATAGTAATAGTAACATACTCTTGGTGATGCAGTGTTCTGTAGGCAGGAGTCAGAGTTACAGTTACAGGGTAAATGCCCTACTACAACAGCAGTATAGCAATAGTAACATACTCTTGGTGATGCAGTGTTCTGCAGGCAGGAGTCTCTTCTTCAGGAGCCCTTGCAGGACGGAGCGGACTGAAGGCCTGTGGACCAGCTGCAGCACAAACAGGTGCGACTGCACATAGAGAAAATACATGAAGACATAGAGACCTAAATAAAGAGTGGGTCACGAACAGGGAATTCTCCACAGACAGCAGTAGTTCTACTATAGTTTAGCTTCTACACCTTCTGTACACATCACAGCACAGAGGTGTCTCAACCAATCATAGCATTGCTATGTTGACCGGCCATATAACAGAAATTCAACTGAATAACCACTGAATAACCACTGCCAAGTTTATATGCAACAGGGGTAGTTACAAAGAGTTTAAAACATGAAGCCAGATGTTAACATTTCCCTTGTATCCTTTGTTCCGCATGTTCTTTTGGTTGGTGTACTCACACAGCAGCAGGCAGTGACAGTGATCTGGATGGTGTACTCACACAGCAGCAGGCAGTGACAGTGATCTGGATGGTGTTTCTGCCGGGCTGGCACACTTGCTTCAGGTGCAAGGGTTTATGGGACGTCTTGTTGTCGCCTCGCTCGATGGTCAGGGGCGTGGCGTTGACACTAACCTGGAAGGAAGAAGGACAGCTTGTGTGTGTGTACACGTGTGACCATGTGTGTGCATGAGTATGTGTGTGTGTGTTTCTGAATGAATGAGAGTTTGTGCGTGTGTGTGTGTGTGTGCTGACCTGGACGGAGGCAGGCCAGTTGGTGTTCATCTGTCGGTCCTCGTGGTGGTAACACTTGAACTGAAGCTCCAGGTCTGACCTAGTGGGGTCAAAGAGCAAAGGGCAGAGGTCAATATAGCCAAATACAAAATAGTTTTTCTGAATCCACTCCTCATGGACACCCAGCCAGGACTACACAGTTTTGTTCCAGCCCAGCACTAGCACACCTGATTCAGTTGGTCAAGGGTTGGTAATAAGCTTAGTTGAAAGTTCCGTAGACCTTTCCTGCAGTCAAACAGCGAAAATCCAGTGTTTCTATGTCAAACGGTTTAATTATATTTCTGTGTCTTCTGTGTTGTGTAATATTGGGATGCAAACTAAAAATGGAATACATTTCAACTCTATATCTGACATGGAACAGGTGTCTTATTTTATTAAGTCCATAACCATGTGTCTGAGGTGGATACTTTAGTTTCAAAGTAGATTTGTTGAAGACTACCAAGAACCACACTGTGTCTGAGGTGGATACTTTAGTTTCAAAGTAGATTTGTTTAAGACTACCAAGAACCACACTGTGTGTGAGGTGGATACTTTAGTTTCAAAGTAGATTTGTTGAAGACTACCAAGAACCACACTGTGTCTGAGGTGGATACTTTAGTTTCAAAGTAGATTTGTTTAAGACTACCAAGAACCACACTGTGTGTGAGCCTGATTTAGCCCACTGCAGTAAAAGGTTACATTCTCAGGACTGCAATTGGTCAATATTGTCCAGGGAATGTTAACATCATGGTTGCCATGGATAGGCCATTCTATTAGAGGAAGAACATTTGTAGAGGTACAGAAAAAGACTCCATGGACGGTCGAATGTGTGTGTCTGTCTCTCCATATCTCACCTCCACATGAGGGTCTGATGTACCGACGGTCGCAGGTGGTAGACGTGATTACTGACGGCGAGGTTGTGTTCCAACCGGAAAGGTTCCAATACCACGCCGTCCCGGACCGGGAAGGTCAACCGCAGCTCCTCGTTGGGATTGGCTGATTGGAGCGGAGAGACAGGACAGGAAGATAGGACGTCAGCTTTCCGTTTAAATGTATCTGTGGTATCTGTGGTAGTGGGGTTAGAGTTGTATACTGGTTGATTAACAGTCACACATACAGTAGACAGTGGCTGGGGCACCGGGATATCACTGGGTGGTATTACCCTGACTAACACGTGGCTGTACATTCCTATGGTTAGATGCTATAGGAGTCAACAACAGCCATGTATCAGGGCAGCATGTAGTAGTGATCGGGGTTGGGCTCAAATCCATTTTATTTCCAGTCAATTCAGAAAGTAAAACAAATTCCAATTCCAAATGTTCCCAATTAAAAAGCATTGAAGAGAATTGGAAATGTAGTTTCATTGTACTTCCTGAATTGAAAATTCAGCCTAACCCTGGTGATGTAGTGGACTAGTCGTGTCAGTGGCTTTGTACTGTATCTCATGAAATGGAAATAGAAACATCAATGTTCTGCTAATACTTGTTGGACAGGCTTTGTTGTATTTTCAGCCACAGGTATCTAAGGAGCTACTGACAGCATGGAATAGCTCTGCCGTGTGTGTGTGTGTGTGTGTGTGTGTGTGTGTGTGTGTGTGTGTGTGTGTGTGTGTGTGTGTGTGTGTGTGTGTGTGTGTGTGTGTGTGTGTGTGTGTGTGTGTGTGTGTGTGTGTGTGTGTGTGTGTGTGTGTGTGTAATTGTAATTCCATACTGTACATTCATACACACTATATATACAAAAGTATGTGGACACCCCTTCAAATGAGTGGATTTGGCTACTTCAGTCACACCGTTGCTGACAGGTGTATAAAATCAAGCATACAGCCATGTAATCTCCATAGACAAACATTGGCAATAGAATGACCTTACTGAAGAGTTCAGTGACTTTCAACGTGGCACCGTCATAGGATGCCACCTTTCCAACAAATCAAATTGAATCAAAATCAAATCTCACCGTGAAATGCTTACTTACAATCCCTTAACCAATTATGCAGTTCAAGAAATAGAGTTAAGAATATATTTACTAAATAAACTAAAGTATAAAAATAAATAAAAAGTAACACAATAAAATAACAAGGCTTTTTACAGGGGGTACCAGTACCAAGTCATGTAGATAGGGGTTTAGTGACTATGCATGGATAAGAAACAGGAGGGGGGGGTGTCAATATAAATAGTCCAGGTGGCCATTTGATTAATTGTTCAGCAGTCTTATGGCTTGGGGGTAGAAGCTGTTATGGAACCTTTTGGACATAGACTTGGCTCTCCGGCACCGCTTGCCGTGCGGTAGCAGAGAGAACAGTCTATGACTTGGGTGATTGGAGTCTTTGACCATTTTTGGGGCTTCCACTGACACGCCTAGTGTATAGGTCCTGAGTGGCAGGAAGCTTGGCCCCACTGATGTACTGGGCCGTACACACCGCCCTCTGCAGCACCTTATGGTCAGATGCCGAGCTGTTGCCATACCAAGCAGTGATGCAACCAGTCAGGATGCTCTCGATGGTGCAGCTGTATAACCTTTTGAAGATCTGGGGACCCATGCCAAATCCTTTCAGTGAAGGGAAAAAGGTGTTGTCGTGCCCTCTTCACGACAGTCTTGGTGTGCTTGGATCATGATAGTTTATTGGGGGTGTGGACACCAAGGAACTTGAAACTCTCGACCCGCTCCACTACAGCCCTGTCGATGTGAATTGGGGCGTGTTCGGTCCTCCTTTTCGTGTAGTCCACGCTCAGCTCCTTTCTCTTGCTCACGTTGAGGGAGAGGTTGTCAGTTGGTCAAATTTCTGCCCTGCCAGAGCTGCCCCGGTCCTTTTTATTTATTTAAGTGTTTTTATTATGAAGTGGAAACATCTAGGAGCAATAACGGCTCAGCCGCGAAGTGGTAGGCCACACAAGCACACAAAACAGGACCGCCGAGGGCTGAAATGCGTAGCGCATAAAAATGGTCTGTCCTCGGTTGCAACACTCACTACCGAGTTCCAAACTGCCTCTGGAAGCAACGTCAGCACAAGAACTGTTCGTTGGGAGCTTTATTAAATGGGTCATCGCCGCCATTGGACTCTGGAGCAGTGGAAACGCATTCTATGGAGTGATGAATCACGCTTCACCATCTGGCAGTACAACGGACGAATATGGGTTTTGTGGATTCCAGGAGAACGCTACCTTCCTCAATGCATAGTGCTAACTGTAACGTTTGGTGGAGGAGGAATAATGGTCTGGAGCTGTTTTTCATGGTTCGGGATAGGCCCCTCAGTTCCAGTGAAGGGAAATCTTAACACCACAGCATAAGATGACATTCTAGACGATTCTGTTCTTCCAAATTTGTGGCAACAGTTTGGAGAAGGCCCTTTCCTGTTTCAGGATGACAAGGCCTCCGTGCACAAAGAGAGGTCCATACAGAAATGCTTTGTTGAGATCAGTGTGGAAGAACATGGCTGGCCTGCACAGAGCCCCGACCCCAACCCCATCAAACACCTTTGGGATGAATTGGAACGCGGACTGCAAGTCAGGCCTAATTGCCCAACATCAGTTGCCGGACTTGACTATTGCTCTTGTGGCTGAATGTAAATCCCAGCAGAAATGTTCCATAATCTAGTGAAAAGCCTTCCCAGAAGAGTGGAGTATAGCAGTAAAGGGGGAAGGAGATGTTCAAAGAGCAGATGTCTACATACTTCTGGTCATGTAGTGTACATTCATTACATTCATTCCTGTGTTTGTGTGTGGATGCTCCAGTGTAATTACTCACTGGGAGGTGGAAGCACTGTCATATTTGGTTTCATGTCTGGCGGGAACGGCGGCTTGACATCCGGGTTGGGCGAGAGGTACGGAGGCATACTGCTTCCGGGGGTCATGGGAGGTGTGGGATTACCAGGCACCGGGGAGTGGGGGTAGTTACCTGGCCTGGGGGCCTGCAGAGAGTGGGAAGGAGGGAGGGGGAAGGGGAGAGAGGGAGAGTGAAAGAGAGAGAAGGAAAGTGATACGTGTTATTAAAAAAACATGAGAGATAGAGAATTCAAATAACTCTGTTGGAAGTTCCATTTGCTTAGACCCAAACCCATATTAACAAAGGAGAGAGCACATACCCCGTTGCCTTGACTATATGAGTATACACCACCAGAGAAGTTGCTGTTCTGACCATTGAATGGCTCTTGCTGTGAAAGAAACAGACATCAATGATTAAATGTACAATTGCACAACGGGAAAAGGAGCAAATTATCAAATGGTTTGGTTCCTGTGAGGGAGTTCTAGAGCTTACAGGTAGATCTGGAGTGTTACTGTGAGGGAGTTCTAGAGCTTACAGGTAGATCTGGAGTGTTACTGTGAGGGAGTTCTAGAGCTTACAGGTAGATCTGGAGTGTTACTGTGAGGGAGGTCTTACGCTTACAGGTAGATCTGGAGTGTTACAGTGAGGGAGTTCTAGAGCTTACAGTTAGATCTGGAGTGTTACTGTGAGGGAGTTCTTACAGTTAGATCTGGAGTGTTACTCTGAGGGAGTTCTAGAGCTTACAGTTAGATCTGGAGTGTTACTGTGAGGCGAGTTTCTTGAGCTTACAGGTAGATCTGGAGTGTTACTGTGAGGGAGGTCTAGAGCTTACAGTTAGATCTGGAGTGTTACTGTGAGGGAGGTCTAAAGCTTACAGTTAGATCTGGAGTGTTACTGTGAGGGAGTTCTAGAGCTTACAGTTAGATCTGGAGTGTTACTGTGAGGGAGTTCTAGAGCTTACAGTTAGATCTGGATTGTTACTGTGAGGGAGGTCTAGAGCTTACAGTTAGATCTGGAGTGTTACTGTGAGGGAGTTCTTACAGTTAGATCTGGAGTGTTACTGTGAGGGATTTCTTACAGGTAGATAGGGAGTGATACTGTGAGGGAGGTCTTACAGGTAGATAGGGAGTGTTACTGTGAGGGAGGTCTTACAGGTAGATAGGGAGTGTTACTGTGAGGGAGGTCTTACAGGTAGATAGGGAGTGTTACTGTGAGGGAGGTGTTACAGGTAGATAGGGAGTGTTACTGTGAGGGAGGTCTTACAGGTAGATAGGGAGTGTTACTGTGAGGGAGGTCTTACAGGTAGATAGGGAGTGTTACTGTGAGGGAGGTCTTACAGGTAGATAGGGAGTGTTACTGTGAGGGATGTCTTACAGGTAGATAGGGAGTGTTACTGTGAGGGAGGTCTAGAGCTTACAGTTAGATCTGGAGTGTTACTGTGAGGGAGTTCTAGAGCTTACAGGTAGATCTGGAGTGTTACTGTGAGGGAGTTCTAGAGCTTACAGGTAGATCTGGAGTGTTACTGTGAGGGAGTTCTAGAGCTTACAGGTAGATCTGGAGTGTTACTGTGAGGGAGTTCTAGAGCTTACAGGTAGATCTGGAGTGTTACTGTGAGGGAGTTCTAGAGCTTACAGGTAGACCTGGAGTGTTACTGTGAGGGAGTTCTAGAGCTTACAGGTAGATCTGGAGTGTTACTGTGAGGGAGTTCTAGAGCTTACAGGTAGATCTGGAGTGTTACTGTGAGGCGAGTTTCTAGAGCTTACAGGTAGATCTGGAGTGTTACTGTGAGGCGAGTTTCTTGAGCTTACAGGTAGATCTGGAGTGTTACTGTGAGGGAGTTCTTACAGGTAGATTTGGAGTGTTACTGTGAGGGAGGTCTAGAGCTTACAGGTAGATCTGGAGTGTTACTGTGAGGGAGGTCTAGAGCTTACAGTTAGATCTGGAGTGTTACTGTGAGTGAGGTCTAGAGCTTACAGTTAGATCTAGAGTGTTGCTGTGAGGGAGGTCTAACGCTTACAGGTAGATCTGGAGTGTTACTGTGAAGGAGTTCTAGAGCTTACAGTTAGATCTGGAGTGTTACAGTGAGGGAGTTCTAGAGCTTACAGTTAGATCTGGAGTGTTACTGTGAGGGAGTTCTTACAGTTAGATCTGGAGTGTTACTCTGAGGGAGTTCTAGAGCTTACAGTTAGATCTGGAGTGTTACTGTGAGGCGAGTTTCTTGAGCTTACAGGTAGATCTGGAGTGTTACTGTGAGGGAGGTCTAGAGCTTACAGTTAGATCTGGAGTGTTACTGTGAGGGAGGTCTAAAGCTTACAGTTAGATCTGGAGTGTTACTGTGAGGGAGTTCTAGAGCTTACAGTTAGATCTGGAGTGTTACTGTGAGGGAGTTCTAGAGCTTACAGTTAGATCTGGATTGTTACTGTGAGGGAGGTCTAGAGCTTACAGTTAGATCTGGAGTGTTACTGTGAGGGAGTTCTTACAGTTAGATCTGGAGTGTTACTGTGAGGGATTTCTTACAGGTAGATAGGGAGTGATACTGTGAGGGAGGTCTTACAGGTAGATAGGGAGTGTTACTGTGAGGGAGGTCTTACAGGTAGATAGGGAGTGTTACTGTGAGGGAGGTCTTACAGGTAGATAGGGAGTGTTACTGTGAGGGAGGTGTTACAGGTAGATAGGGAGTGTTACTGTGAGGGAGGTCTTACAGGTAGATAGGGAGTGTTACTGTGAGGGAGGTCTTACAGGTAGATAGGGAGTGTTACTGTGAGGGAGGTCTTACAGGTAGATAGGGAGTGTTACTGTGAGGGAGGTCTTACAGGTAGATAGGGAGTGTTACTGTGAGGGAGGTCTTACAGGTAGATAGGGAGTGTTACTGTGAGGGAGGTCTAGAGCTTACAGTTAGATCTGGAGTGTTACTGTGAGGGAGTTCTAGAGCTTACAGTTAGATCTGGAGTGTTACTGTGAGGGAGGTCTAGAGCTTACAGTTAGATCTGGAGTGTTACTGTGAGGGAGTTCTTACAGTTAGATCTGGAGTGTTACTGTGAGGGATTTCTTACAGGTAGATAGGGAGTGTTACTGTGAAGGAGTTCTAACCTTATAGTACTGTCCCATTGGCATGCCTTGCGGGTGGTACTGGCCTGGCCCCTGCCCCACAGGCATCCTCTGGCCCGGGTAGTTGGGGGAGGGCATTGGCCTGGAGGGGTTAGAGGTGGGGTACTGACTCTGCTGGGGAGGGAACTGACCATTAGGACCATACTGCTGACCCCCGTAGTTTGGCTGTAAGGAAGGGAGAGAGATAGGGCAGGGGGGGGAGAGAAACAATCAATACCTTAAAACTGTTTTTTATTTTCATTAAGTGAGGAGGCATTCGTTTTAAGATGAAAAATAAAGGAAATTGACCTACTTTAGAAAGGCATGTACTATGGTCATACTATACTGAAAGGAAAAGCACCCCCTCCCACCCACCCCCACACACCCCATCCAACTCACCTCTCCAGGATAGGGCCTCTTCATTCCCTGCATAGGCATGGCCTGCCTGGGGCCTCCAGGTCCTCCGTAGCCCTGCTGGGACATCCTCTGGCCGTGAGCCCCAAAAGGCCCCATGGCTGAGGCTCGAGTTTGGTTCATGCCCATGGGAGGCCCACCCATGCTGGGGTTGTTCATGGCCTGGCCCATGCTGCCTGGGTTCATGCCTCCAGGGGGCCCTCTGGGGCCAGGCTGGTTCATGAACTGGTTGTTGTATGCCTGAGTTGGGCCCATCTGGAAGGAGGAACACATCTGTAAGGAGGAAAACAGGATGAAGAGACAGTTAGGTAGGAAGTTGCAGGTGTTATTAGTGTGTATGTAGTAATACCTGATTTTCCGCAGGCACAAAACAGGACATTATAAGTAAATAACTGAAGTTGTTTCTTTTAGTATTATGGTAATGTGTACTGTCTGTGTGTGCCTGTTATGATACCAGTGTGTGTGTGTGTGTGTGTCCGTACCTGTCCATACTGGTTCATCTCTTTGTTCTGGGTCTCTTGCTGCATGGCTGCCACGGTAGCTGTTGCCGTGGCGGTTGCCGTAGCAGCGGCGGCAGCGACAGCGGCAGCAGCAGCGGCAGCTGCTGGTTGGGTGAAGTCGCCAGGCTGGCGGGAGTGTTGGGGCATCCCCATCCCCCCTGGGGGAGTGTTAGGACCACCTGGGTAACTAGATCATGGAAACAACATGAATTAGAGCTGTGTACTGCATGTGTGAAAAGGTAAGAAAAGCATAGAGAAGAACAATAAACAGAAGGTTAACTTCACACATGTCTGTGCATGGCCTCTTACCTCCCGCTGTAGCCCCCTCCACTGGGGTGTCCCTGCCTGCCATACATCCCCTGCTGCATGTAGCCTCCCTTGGCCGGGAACTGCTGCTGCTGGCCGGAGAACTGGGGGGAGTTGAGGCCTGCCGGACCCCCAGACATACCCTGACCCATGGGGTTACCTCCTGGGTTCATATGGCTGGAGCTGTTGGCCAACACCTGGGGGAAGAAGGTATCCTTGATAAAGCATTTTGGTTAGACACAGCAAACAGGGTTATGGCAACCATAAAATATATAACTCTATGATGTCGACTCACTTTCTGGGGCTTGTGATATAAGCTTTGGGTGATACACATACAGAGAACCATATTTTGACCCACATCAGAATTTTGAAAAAATGTGCCTAGGGGGATTTGGGATTTAGGGTCTGTCTTCATCAGGTACCTCAATTGCTAGACAGAAATACAAAGGTGTGTTGTGTGTCTAAACATCAAGTAGTGTGTGCTGAAGTTTGTGTATGTGTTGTATCTCACCTGACTCTGTGATGTGTTGGTCACACCCCACACGGTGGTAACCACAGACAATGACCCTGGGGGCTGGTTGTTGTTCTGTTGCCATGGAACCGAGTCGTAGGTAAATGACCCATCACTACAGTCCAAATACAAAACACACATATTAACCCATCACTGCAAGACAGACAGACAGACAGACAGACAGACAGACAGACAGACAGACAGACAGACAGACAGACAGACAGACAGACAGACAGACAGACAGACAGACAGACAGACAGACAGACAGACAGACAGACAGACAGACAGACAGACAGACAGACAGACAGACAGACAGACAGACAGACAGACAGACAGACAGACAGACAGACAGACAGACAGACAGACAGACAGACAGACAGACAGACAGACACCACAGGGCAGATACACTAACGAGACAGCCGTGGCTTTCATTTGGCCATGTATGTAACATAACAGAGGATTGCATATCCGCCCAGAAATGTTCTCAGAATTCTTGGAAACATTTGGCCACGTATATGTCATTTGGAATATTTGGCATTAAAACTCCAAACAAATCCAAGGCTTGAATATGACTAACTAGAACATTATGAATAAACAAACTAAACTCTGCAGGGAGAAACACCGTGATGTAACAGGGAAGTAACGTTTATGGAGAGGAATGTGTTTTCACACACTCACGAAGGCACACACACACACACACACACACACACACACACACACACACACACACACACACACACACACACACACACACACACACACACACACACACACACACACACACACACACACACACACACACACACACACACACACACACACACACACACACACACACACACACACACACACACACACACACACACAGCTCTGGTGTTGGAAGGGACCAGATGTACAACGTCTCTTCAAGTTGGTAGAACACTTCTCAAGATGCTAGGCACAGAGCACAATTCTGGCAGCCAGACAGAGGTTTGGAATCGGAGCCATGTTTCTTAACTTAACAGCCCACTCCCTTGCTGTCTGTCTGTCTGTGTGTTTCTGTCTGTGTGTTTCTGTCCCTCTCCTTGGCTCACTTTCATGAAGAGAAAAACATACATGTATTTATTCATTTATTTGAGGAGAGAAGAGGATAGTTTAGCATAGAGAGCTTTGACACCTATTCATTCAAGGGTTTTATTTGTACTATTTTGTGGAGTTTCTTTCCTTCTAAAAGCATTTGAGCCTATCAGTTGTGTTGTGACAAGGTAGGGTTGGTATACAGATGATGGCCCAGTTTGGTAAAAGACCCAAGTCCATAATATGGCAAGAACAAATAAGCGAAGAGAAACGAAAGTCAAGGTCAATTACATTAAGACATGAAGGTCAGTCAATATGGGAAATGTCAAGAACTTTGAACGTTTCTTCACGTGTAGTCACGAAAACCATCAAGCGCTATGATGAAACTGGCTCTCATGAGGACCGCAACAGGAAAGGAAGACCCAGCGTTACCTCTACTCCAGATGATAAGTTCATTAGAGTTACACGCCTCAGAAATTGCAGCCCAAGTAACAGACACATCTCAGCATCAACTGTTCAGAGGAGACTGTGTGAATCAGGCCTTGATGTTCGAATTGCAGCAAAGAAACCACTACTAAATGACACCAATAATAAGAAGAGACTTTCTTGGGCCAAGAAACATGAGCAATGGACATTAGACCGGTAGAAATCTGTCCAAATTTGAGATTTTTTTTCCCAACTGACGTGTCTTTGTGAGACGCAGAGTAGATGAATGGATGATCTCCGCATGTGTGGTTCCCACCGTGAAGCATGGAGGAGGAGGTGTGATGATGTGGGGGTGCTTTGCTGATGATCACGGTCTGTGATTTATTTAGAATTCAAGGCACACTTAACCAGCATGGCTACCATGGCATTCTGCAGCGATACGCCATCCCATCTGGTTTGAGCTTAGTGGGACTATCATTCGTTTTTCAACAGGACAATGACCCAACACACCTCCAGGCTGACTAAGGGCTATTTGACCAGGAAGGAGAGTGATGGAGTGCTGTATCAGATGACCTGGCCTCCACAATCACCTGACCTCAACCCAATTGAGATGGTTTGGGATGAGTTGGGTCTGCAGAGTGAAGGAAAAGCAGCCAACAAGTGCTCAACAAGACTGCATTCCAGGTGAAGCTGGTTGAGAATGCCAAGAGTGTGCAAAGCTGTCATCAAGGCAAAGGGTGGCTACTTTGAAGGATCTCAAACATAAAATATATTTTGATAATACATGATTCCACATGTGTTATTTCATAGTTTTGATGTCTTCACTATTGTTCTACAATGTAGAAAATAGTAAAAATAAAAATAAAAATAAAAGAAAAACCCTTGAATGAGTAGGTGTGTCCAAACTTTGGACTGGTACTGTATGTAGGGATGAAACGATTCACAGATTGGTCCCTGATTCAAATGTTTAAGGTAAGAGTGCATCGGTCCGTGGGATGGCAACTGCTCAGCATCCGACCGTAAGGGGGTAGTGCACACGGCCCAGTACATCACTGGGGCCAAGCTTCCTGCCACTCAGGACCTATACACTAGGCAGTGTCAGAGGAAGCCCCAAAAATGGTCAAAGACTCCAATCACCCAAGTCATAGACGGTTCTCTCTGCTACCGTACGGCAAGCGGTACCGGAGAGCCAAGTCTAGGTCCAAAAGGCTCCTTAATAGCTTCTACCCCCAAGCCATAAGACTGCTAAACAATTAATCAAATGGCCACCTGGACTATTTACATTGACACCCCCCCTATTTGTTTTTACACTGCTGCTACTCACTGTTGATTATTGATGCATAGTCACTTTACCCCTACCTACATGTACAAATGACCTGTAACCTGTACCCCCACACATTGACTCGGTACCGGTAACCCTGTATATAGCCTCGTTATTGTTATTTTATTGTGTTACTTTTTATTAAATGTTCTACTTTAGTTTATTATTTAGTAAATATTTTATTAACGATATTTATTGAACTTCATTGTTGGTTAAGGGCTTGTAAGTAAGTTCTACACCTGTGGTATTGGGCGCATGTGACAAATAATATTTGATCTCACAGCCAACTGCTAATTGGGGTTTTCAATCACTCAGATTTAATTGGACAAGTTAATCAGTGGGTGATTACAGATAACAAGGAGGGGACAAAAAGCATACATTTCCCTTACCCCTAATCTGATAGTGGGGTGGTAGATGCCCAATGGCTCAGTTTAAGTGCCTACACCAGTAGAGGCTGGTGGGAGGGGCTATAGGAGGACGGGCTCATAATGGCTGGAATGGAATATTTGGAACTGTCAAATGTGGTTTCCATATGTTTAATCAGTTTGATACTGTTCCATTTATTCCATTCCAGCCATTACAACGAGCCTATCCTCCTATTCGCTCCTCCCAACAGCCTCCACTGGCCCACACACACACACATATCAGTTTAGAGAAGTCATCTCAGACAGGCCCAGCTCAGAGAGGCCCAGCTCAGAGAGACCCAGCTCAGAGAGGCCCAACTCAGAGATGCCCAACTCAGAGATGCCCAGCTCAGAGATGCCCAGCTCAGAGATGCCCAGCTCAGAGAGGCCCAACTCAGAGATGCCCGGCTCAGAGATGCCCAACTCAGAGATGCCCGGCTCAGAGATGCCCAGCTCAGAGAGGCCCAACTCAGAGAGGCCCAACTCCTGAGCTCCCATCAGCAGCAGATGTGAATTTCAAATGGAAAATGAATGTGTTCCTGCAACAAATGTTAGTGCATCGAATCGAATCCTGTATCATATCGGAGCCCATGCATCTGGCTGCGTATCAAATAGTTTTAGCTCAACATTGTTTAAGTTAACATGATCGATCCAGTTTAAACCAGAGAACCAATGAGATAACTTGTGTTTACATGAAATGTGTTCACACCTGTAGTTCTGAATATGACAATGTATCTCTATGTGTCAAACAGAAAACGTGGGACAGTAAAGTAGGCAATCCACAAGCTGGCAAAAACACTGTACATCAGTCACTCTGACAGACACACACTGACCCGTGTGAGAGTCCTCCAGGGGGTTTCATGGTGTTCATGGTGGGCTGCATGGGGACTTTGCCCTGCGGAGGCTCATTCTGTCTGCTCTTCTGGTGACGCAACAGCAGCAGGCGACCCAGCTCCTCACACCACGATGACAGCAGGGCTACAGGAAAGAAACACACACACTCGTGTCAGTCTGATAACGATGTAGGACACACACACACAGGTCGGTCTATACTCCAGTCTGTCGGTCTCTAGTATGTCTCCAGTATGTCAGTTTGAAGTAAGTCAGTCTATTACCAAACCTATGATATTGTTTTCTTGACTACTTTGGACTCTCTGAAAGTTAAAAACATGATACAAAATATCTCAATTGATTCATCAACGATGTTCCTGTTTTGTTCTGCCTAATACATGTTGCTTCTCCCTCTTCAAGTTGGATGGCAGTTCTGCCTCCTGCCACACGGAGGAACCCTAACACAGTAAAGCCTGTCTGTTGCTTCCTGTCAGCCAGTGTAGATCTCATTGACTGAATGAATCTCAGTGCAGTACATCGGCTCTGATCCCTCTAGAAGAGACATCCCTGGCTTTCTGAAGAGGATGGGTGAAACACACAGAGAGAGATCGTGAGAGAGACAGAGGGAGAAAGAGATACAGAGAGAGAGGGGGATATTGAGTGAGTACGCCGTCCTCTCCCCTCCTTTCCTCACCTCCTCCTCTAACCACTCCTCCTCTTCAATGGACCCCAGTGACTAATCAGACTGCTCAGCATCAGGTAACTGTCTGCTGCACCAGGCAGGCAAACATCATTATGAGACCGGTAACTGTCTCCTGCACCAGACAGGCAAACATCATTATGAGACAGTTAACTGTCTGCTGCACCAGACAGGCAAACATCGTTATGAGACAGGTAACTGTCTCCTGCACCAGACAGGCAAACATTGTTATGAGACAGTTAACTGTCTGCTGCACCAGACAGGCAAACATTGTTATGAGACAGGTAACTGTCTCCTGCACCAGACAGGCAAACATCGTTATGAGACAGGTAACTGTCTCCTGCACCAGACAGGCAAACATTGTTATGAGACAGGTAACTGTCTCCTGCACCAGACAGGCAAACATCGTTATGAGACAGGTAACTGTCTCCTGCACCAGACAGGCAAACATCGTTATGAGACAGGTAACTGTCTCCTGCACCAGACAGGCAAACATCATTATGAGACAGTTAACTGTCTGCTGCACCAGACAGGCAAACATCATTATGAGACAGGTAACTGTCTCCTGCACCAGACAGGCAAACAAACATGCACCAGACAGGCAAACATTGTTATGAGACAGGTAACTTGTCTGCTGCACCAGACAGGCAAACATCATTATGAGACAGTTAACTGTCTGCTGCACCAGACAGGCAAACATCATTATGAGACAGGTAACTGTCTCCTGCACCAGACAGGCAAACATTGTTATGAGACAGGTAACTTGTCTGCTGCACCAGACAGGCAAACATTGTTATGAGACAGGTAACTTGTCTGCTGCACCAGACAGGCAAACATCATTATGAGACAGGTAACTGTCTCCTGCACCAGACAGGCAAACATCATTATGAGACAGTTAACTGTCTGCTGCACCAGACAGGCAAACATCGTTATGAGACAGGTAACTGTCTGCTGCACCAGGCAGGCAAACATCGTTATGACATGTGTATGATGTACATTAGAAGAGTTATCGAGGTCTAACCTCTTAACACAGAAAATAAGCTCAAAGGAGTTTGAGATCGAACAGCAAAGCCTTAATTGAGCAATGAATAGGGGAGAGGAGAGAGAAGGAGATGAGAGAAGGGGAGAGAAGAGAAAGGAGGAGAACAGAACAGAGCAGAGTGAGATACACCAAGCCAATCTCTAAGCAGACAGAATTTCAGAGCTTGAGGGAGGAGAGACTCAGCCCTCTTATTTGACGGGGAATTATTCCACCCTGCCATTACAGAGAGCTTATCTCCCCACTAAATCACCACCTCTGTCCTCCCTCCGCACACCCAGCCTGTTGCAAGACCAGCTATTTACACCCAGGCTGTGTCCCAAATGGACCCTTTCCGCATTATCACCAGAGCCTCCCATGGTGCTCTGGTCAAACAAAGTGCACTATATAGGGTGCTATTTGAAATTTGGACATACCCCCGCACGAACAACAAAGGGCTCAGCTCATACACAGTATAGGCCATAGAAAGAGAGAGAGAGAGAGAGGGAGAGAGAGAGAGAGAGAGAGAGAGAGAGAGAGAGAGAGAGAGAGAGAGAGAGAGAGAGAGAGCGTGAGAGAGATAGGGAAAGAGGGAGTGATGGCGAGAGAGGAAGAGAGGGTGAGAGAGAGAGAGAGAGAGAGAGAGAGAGAGAGAGAGAGAGAGAGAGAGAGAGAGAGAGAGAGAGAGAGGGAGAGAGCGTGAGAGAGATGGAGAAAGAGGGAAAGAGGGAGTGATGGCGAGAGAGGAAGAGAGGGAGAGAGAGAGAGAGAGAGAGAGAGAGAGAGAGAGAGAGAGAGAGAGAGTCGGGGGTGAAAGGAAGAAGTTGAAATATATTGTACCACTGCACCTCTCTTCAATAACGAAGCTGGATTGATTAGTTGATTGTATTAGATACATAAACATGTCAGTGACTTATTCCATTGTCGTTCGTCTAGAAAGTGACATCACCAACAGAAAAGAGAATGGTGAAAGCAGCAATCAGACTGGTTCCACCAGGCTATCCCCTGTCCATCCCAGAACCCCTCTCCACTTGCCCCAGTCTGTTCAGGGGGATTTTTCCACAAGGTACAGATCTAGAATCAGCATCCCCTCCCCCGATCCTACCTTTACCATTAGCGGGGGAAATGCAAAATGACTTTACCCTTCTCAGTCCCAGTCTGCTGTAGTACTGTAGCTGCTCTCTCCCTGCGAGTGAGTCAGTGAACAGTAAGCAGATTAAGTAGACTTCTAAGCCCTCTCTGTAAACCCTTCTGTGCATGGCTCCCCTTCTAAGAATATCAGCCTTTTTCCTGAGATAATGCCTGCAGACATATGGCTATGGGTGATCGGAACAGGTGAGTTCAAAATGACTAGTGGTGGTAGTATCAGTAGTAGTAGTAGTAGCAGCAGTAGTTGTAGTAGTAGTAGTGGTGGTAGTAGTAATAGTGGTGGTAGTAGCGGTAGTAGCAGCAGCAGTAGTAGTAGTAGTAGCAGCAGTAGTTGTAGTAGTGGAAGTAGTAGTAGTAGTGGTGGTAGTAGTAGTAGTGGTGGTAGTAGCGGTAGTAGCAGCAGCAGCAGCAGTAGTAGTAGTAGTAGCAGCAGTAGTTGTAGTAGTGGTAGTAGTAGTAGTAGTGGTGGTAGTAGTAGTAGTGGTAGTAGTAGCGGTAGTAGCAGCATCAGTAGTAGTAGTAGTAGCAGCAGTAGTTTGTAGTAGTGATAGTAGTAGTAGTAGTGGTGGTAGTAGTAGTAGTGGTGGTAGTAGTAGTAGTGGTGGTAGTAGTAGTAGCAGCAGTAGTTTGTAGTAGTGGTAGTAGTAGTAGTAGTGGTGGTAGTAGTAGTAGTGGTGGTAGTAGCGGTAGTAGCAGCAGCAGTAGTAGTAGTAGCAGCAGTAGTTGTAGTAGTAGTAGTGGTGGTAGTAGCAGCAGTAGTAATAGCAATAGTAGTAGTATCAGTAGTGGTGGTAGTAGCAGCAGTAGTAATAACAATAGTTGTAGTAGCAGTAGTGGTGGTAGTAGCAGCAGTAGTAATAGCAATAGTAGTAGTAGCAGCAGCAGTAGTAGTAGCAGCAGCAGCAGTAGCAGTAGTAGTTGTAATAGTGGTAGTTGTAGTCGTAGTAATAGTAGCAGCAGTAGTGGTAGTAATAGTAGCAGCAGTAGCAGTAGTAGTTGTAGTAGTAGTAGTAGTAGCAGTAGAAGTGGTAGAAGTAGTAGTTGTAGTAGTGGTAGTAGTAGTCGTAGTAATAGTAGCAGCAGTAGTGGTAGTAATAGTAGCAGCAGTAGCAGTAGTAGTTGTAGTAGTGGTAGTAGTAGTAGTAGTAGTAGCAGCAGTAGTGGTAGTAGTAGTAGCAGTAGAAGTGGTAGTAGTAGTAGCAGCAGCAGTAGTAGCAGTAGAAGTGGTAGAAGTAGTAGTTGTAGTAGTAGCAGCAGTAGTGGTAGTAGTAGTAGCAGCAGTAGTAGTAGTAGCAGTAGAAGTGGTAGGTAGTAGTAGTAGTGGTGGTAGTAGTAGTAGTGGTGGTAGTAGCGGTAGTAGCAGCAGCAGTAGTAGTAGTAGTAGCAGCAGTAGTTTGTAGTAGTGATAGCAGTAGTAGTGGTGGTAGTAGTAGTAGTGGTGGTAGTAGCGATAGTAGCAGCAGCAGTAGTAGTAGTAGCAGCAGCAGTAGTAGTAGTGGTGGTAGTAGCAGCAGTAGTAATAGCAATAGTAGTAGTAGCAGTAGTGGTGGTAGTAGCAGCAGTAGTAATAACAATAGTTGTAGTAGCAGTAGTGGTGGTAGTAGCAGCAGTAGTAATAGCAATAGTAGTAGTAGCAGTAGTGGTAGTAGTAGCAGCAGTAGTAATAGCAATAGTAGTAGTAGCAGCAGCAGTATTAGTAGCAGCAGCAGTAGTAGCAGCAGTATAGTAGTAGTAGTAGTAGTAGTAGTATTAGTAGCAGCAGTAGTCGTAGTAGTAGCAGCAGCAGCAGCAGTAGTTGTAGCAGTAGTTGTAGTAATAGTAGCAGCAGTAGTGGTAGTAATAGTAGCAGTAGCAGTAGAAGTGGTAGAAGTAGTAGTAGTAGTAGTAGCAGTAGTAGTGGTAGTAAGTAGTAGTAGTAGTAGCAGCAGCAGTAATAGTAATAGTAGTAGTAGCAGCAGCAGTAATAGCAATAGTAGTAGTAGCAGCAGCAGCAGCAGTATAGTAGTAGTAGCAGTAGTAGCAGCATTAGTAGCAGCAGTAGTAGTAGTAGTAGTAGTAGCAGCAGTAGTCGTAGTAGTAGTAGCAGCAGTAGCAGTAGTAGTTGTAGTAGTAGTAATAGTAGCAGCAGTAGTGGTAGTAATAGTAGCAGCAGTAGCAGTAGTAGTTGTAGTAGTGGTAGTAGTAGTAGTAGTAGCAGTAGAAGTGGTAGAAGTAGTAGTTGTAGTAGTAGCAGCAGTAGTGGTAGTAATATTAGCAGCAGTAGTAGTAGTAGCAGCAGTAGTAGCTGGTAGTAGTAGTAGCAGTAGAAGTGGTAGAAGTAGTAGTTGTAGTAGTAGCAGCAATAGTGGTAGTAGTAGTAGCAGCAGTAGTAGTAGTAGCAGTAGAAGTGGTAGTAGTAGTAGTTGTAGTAGTAGCAGCAGTATAGTAGTAGTAGCAGCAGTATTACTAGCAGCAGCAGTAGTAGCAGCAGTATAGTAGTAGTAGCAGCAGTAGTCGTAGTAGTAGTAGCAGCAGTAGAAGTGGTAGTAGTAGTAGTAGCAGCAGTATAGTAGTAGCAGCAGCAGTAGTAGCAGCAGTAGTAGTTGTAGTAGTGGTAGTAATAGTAGTAGCAACAGTAGTAGTTGTAGTAGTGGTAGTAGTAGTAGCAGTAGAAGTGGTAGAAGTAGTAGTAGTAGTAGTAGCAGCAGTAGTGGTAGTAGTAGTAGCAGCAGGAGAAGTGGTAGTAGTAGTAGTAGTAGCAGCAGTAGTGGTGGTAGTAGTAGCAGCAGTAGTGGTAGTAGTAGTAGCAGCAGTATAGTAGTAGCAGCAGCAGTAGTAGCAGCAGTAGTAGTGTTGTAGTAGTGGTAGTAATAGTAGTAGCAGCAGTAGTAGTTGGTAGTAGTAGTAGTAGCAGCAGTAGTAGTTGTAGTAGTGCTAGTAGAAGTGGTAGAAGAAGTAGTTGTAGTAGTAGTAGTAGTAGCAGCAGTCGTAGCAGTAGTAGTAGTAGTAGTAGCAGCAGTCGTGTTAGTAGTAGCAGCAGTAGTGTTAGTAGTAGCAGCAGTAGTGGTAGTAGTAGCAGCAGTAGTGGTAGTAGTAGCAGCAGCAGTAGTAGCAGTAGAAGTGGTAGTAGTAGTTGTAGTAGTAGCAGCAGTAGTGGTAGTAGTAGTAGTGGTGGTAGTAGCAGCAGCAGTAATAGCAATAGTAGTAGTAGCAGTAGTGGTGGTAGTAGCAGCAGTAATAGTAGCAGCAGCAGTAGTAGCAGCAGTATAGTAGTAGTAGTAGTAGTAGCAGCAGTAGTCATAGTAGTTGAAGTAGTGGTAGTAGTAGTAGCAGTAGAAGTGGTAGAAGTAGTAGTAGTAGTAGCAGCAGTAGTGGTAGTAGTAGTAGCTGCAGTAGTAGTAGTAGCAGTAGAAGTGGTAGTAGTAGTTGTAGTAGTAGCAGCAGAAGCAGTAGTAGTAGCAGTAGAAGTGGTAGTAGTAGTTGTAGTAGTAGCAGCAGAAGCAGTAGTAGTAGCAGTAGTAGTGGTAGTAGAAGTAGCAGCAGTAGAAGTGGTAGTAGTAGTAGTAGCAGTATAGTAGTAGCAGCAGTAGTAGTTGTAGTAGTGGTAGTAATAGTAGTAGCAGCAGCAGTATTTGTAGTAGTGGTAGTAGTAGTAGCAGTAGAAGTGGTAGAAGTAGTAGTTGTAGTAGTAGTAGCAGTAGTGGTAGTAGTAGTAGTAGCAGTAGAAGTGGTAGTAGTAGTAGTAGTAGTAGAAGCTGCAGTATTAGTAGCAGCAGCAGTAGTAGCAGCAGTATAGTAGTAGTAGTAATAGCAGCAGTAGTCGTAGTAGTAGTAGCAGCAGTAGAAGTGGTAGTAGTAGTAGTAGTAGTAGAAGCTGCAGTATTAGTAGCAGCAGCAGTAGTAGCAGCAGTATAGTAGTAGTAATAGCAGCAGTAATAGCAGCAGTAGAAGTGGTAGTAGTGGTAGTAGTAGCAGCAGTAGTAGAAGTGGTAGTAGTGGTAGTAGTAGTAGTAGCAGATGTAGTAGTTGTGGTAGTAGTAGTAGCAGTAGAAGTGGTAGATGTAGTAGTTGTAGTAGTAGCAGCAGCAGTAGTAGCAGCAGTAGTAGTTGTAGTAGTGGTAGTAGTAGTAGCAGTAGAAGTGGTAGAAGTAGTAGTTGTAGTAGTAGCAACAGTAGTGGTAGTAGTAGTAGTAGTAGCAGCAGTATAGTAGTAGCAGCAGCAGTAGTAGCAGCAGTAGTAGTTGTAGTAGTGGTAGTAATAGTAGTAGCAGCAGTAGTGGTAGTAGTAGTAGCGGCAGTAGAAGTGGTAGTAGTAGTAGTAGCAGCAGTATAGTAGTAGCAGCAGCAGTAGTAGCAGCAGTAGTAGTTGTAGTAGTGGTAGTAATTGTAGTAGCAGCAGTAGTAGTTGTAGTAGTGGTAGTAGTAGTAGTAGCAGCAGTAGTAGTTGTAGTAGTGGTAGTAGTAGTAGTAGTAGTAGAAGTGGTAGAAGAAGTAGTTGTAGTAGCATTAGTAGTAGTAGTAGTAGCAGCAGTAGTAGCAGTAGTAGTTGTAGTAGTAGCAGCAGTAGTGGTAGTAGTAGTAGTGGTGGTGAACGGAAAGGCTTTGGAGCAACGAACCGCCCTTGCTGTCTCTGCCTGGTCGGTTCCCCTCTTTCCACTGGGTTTTTCTGCCTCTAACCCTATTACAGGGGCGGAGTCACTGGCTTACTGGTGCTCTTTCATGCCGTCCCTAGGAGAGGTGTGTCACTTGAGTGGGTTGAGTCACTGATGTGATCTTCCTGTCTGGGTTGGCGCACCCCCTTAGGTTGTGCCGTGGCAGAGATCTTTGTGGGCTATACTCGGCCTGGTCTCAGGATGGTAAGTTGGTGGTTGAAGATATCCCTCTTGTAGTGTGGGGGCTGTGCTTTGGCAAAGTGGGTGGGGTTATATCCTTCCTGTTTGGCCCTGTCTGGGGGTATCATCGGGTGGGGCCACAGTGTCTCCTGACCCCTCCTGTCTCAGCCTCCAGTATTTGTGCTGCAGTAGTTTATGTGTCGAGGGGCTAGGGTCAGTTTGTTATATCTGGAGTACTTCTCTTGTCTTAGCCGGTGTCCTGTGTAAATTTAAGTATGCTCTCTCTAATTCTCTCTTTCTTTCTTTCTTTCTTTCTCTCTCTCGGAGGACCTGAGCCCTAGGACCATGCCTCAGGACTACCTGGCATGATGACTCCTTGCTCTCCCTAGTCCACCTGGCCGTGCTGCTGCTCCAGTTTCAACTGTTCTGCCTGCGGCTATGGAATCCTGACCTGTTCACCGGACGTGCTACCTGTCCCAGACCTACTATTTGACCATGCTGGTAATTTATGAACATTTGAACATCTTGGCCATGTTCTGTTATAATCTCCACCCGGCACAGACAGAAGAGGACTGGCCACCCTTCATAGCCTGGTTCCTCTCTAGGTTTCTTCCTAGGATTTGGCCTTTCTAGGGAGTTTTTCCTAGCCACCGTGCTTATACACCTGCATTGCTTGCTGTTTGGGGTTTTAGGCTGGGTTTCTGTATAGCACTTTGAGATATCAGCTGATATACGAAGGGCTATATAAATACATTTGATTTTGATTTGGTAGTAGTAGCAACAGTAGTGGTAGTAGTAGCAGCAGTTGTGGTAGTAGTAGCAGCAGTTGTGGTAGTAGTAGCAGCAGTTGTGGTAGTAGCAGCAGCAGTAGTGTTGGTAGTACAGCAGTAGTGGTAGTAGCAGTAGTAGTAGTGGTAGTAGTAGCAGCAGCTGTGGTAGTAGTAGCAGCAGTTGTGGTAGTAGTAGCAGCAGTAGTGTTGGTAGTACAGCAGTAGTGTTGGTAGTACAGCAGTAGTGGTAGTAGCAGTAGTGGTAGTAGTAGCAGCAGCTGTGGTAGTAGTAGCAGCAGTAGTGTTGGTAGTACAGCAGTAGTGGTAGTAGCAGTAGTAGTAGTGGTAGTAGTAGCAGCAGCTGTGGTAGTAGTAGCAGCAGTAGTGGCAGTAGTGGCAGCAGCTGTGGCAGCAGTAGCAGCAGTAGCAGCAGTAGCAGCAGTAGTAGTTGTAGTATTAGCAGCAGTAGCAGCAGTAGCAGCAGTAGTAGTTGTAGTATTAGCAGCAGTAGCAGTGGTAGTGGTAGTAGTAGTAGTAGTTGTAGTAGTAGCAGTATAGTAGTAGTAGTAGCAGCAGTATAGTAGTAGTAGTAGCAGCAGCAGTATAGTAGTAGTAGTAGTAGTGGTAGAGGTAGTAGCAGGGAGTAGTAGTAGTAGTAGCAGTAGTAGTAGTTGTGGTAGCAGTAGTAGTAGTAGTAGTAGCAGCAGTATAGTAGTAGTAGTAGCAGCAGTATAGTAGTAGTAGTAGTGGTAGTAGCAGGAGTAGTAGTAGTAGTAGCAGTAGTAGTAGTTGTGGTAGCGGTAGTAGTAGTAGTAGTAGTAGCAGCAGTATAGTAGTAGTAGTAGCAGCAGTATAGTAGTAGTAGTAGTGGCAGTAGTAGTAGTTGTGGTAGCGGTAGTAGTAGTAGTAGTAGCAGCAGTACAGTAGTAGTAGTAGCAGCAGTATAGTAGTAGTAGTAGTGGTAGAGGTAGTAGCAGGAGTAGTAGTAGTAGTAGCAGTAGTAGTAGTTGTGGTAGCGGTAGTAGTAGTAGTAGTAGCAGCAGTATAGTAGTAGTAGTAGCAGCAGTATAGTAGTAGTAGTAGTAGTGGTAGAGGTAGTAGCAGGAGTAGTAGTAGTAGTAGTAGCAGTAGTAGTAGTTGTGGTAGCGGTAGTAGTAGTAGTAGTAGTAGTAGTAGTAGCAGCAGTATAGTAGTAGTAGTAGCAGCAGTATAGTAGTAGTAGTAGCAGCAGTATAGTAGTAGCAGGAGTAGTAGCAGCAACGCTCCCTCCATAATGCTCTCCTTCCATAACGCTCTCCCTCCCTAACGCTCCCTCCATAATGCTCTCCCTCCATAACGCTCTCCCTCCATAACGCTCTCCCTCCATAACGCTCTCTCTCTCAGCTCTACAGTAATTAGTATTGGGAGTTTCCTTGTACATGAGGACTTGCCCTCTATCATTAGTTAATGGGGGCACAGCAGCCTGTTTCCCGGGTTACAATTCCTGCAGTTCACACAGGCTGGATGACTCAGATGTTTTAGCTAGTGGAGGTGAGACTGTCTCCAGGGAATCTCCTCTTCCACACTGAAAGGTACAGGCACGACAAAGGTATGTGGACACCCCTTCAAATGACTGGATTCTGCTATTTCAGCCACACAGTTGGTGATAAGTGCACACAGCCATGCAATCTCCATAGACAAACATTGGCAGTAGAATGACCTCAACATGGCACCGTCATAGGATACCACCTTTCCAATAAGTCAGTTCGTAAAATTTCTGCCCTGTTAGAGCTGTCCTGGTCAACTGTAAGTGCTGTTATTGTGAAGTGGATGGCTCAGCCACGAAGTAGTAGGCCTCACAAGCTCACAGAACAGGGCCGCCAACTGCTGAAATGTGTAGAACATAACAATTGTATGTCCTTGGTTGCAACACTCACTACTGAGTTCCAAACTGTCTCTGGAAGCAACGTCAGCACAAGAACTGTTCGTCGGGAGATTCATGAAATGGGTTTCCATGGCCGAGTAGCTGCACACAATCCTAAGATCACCATGGGCAATGCCAAGAGTCGGCTGGAGTGGTGTAAAGCTTGCCTTCTCTGGAGTGATGAATCACACTTCACCATCTGCCAGTATGACGGACTAGTCTGGGGATGCCCAGGAGAACGCTACCTGCCCAAATGCATAGCCCCAGCTGTAAAGTTTGGTGGAGAAGGAATAATGGACTGGGGCTGTTTTTCATGGTTCGGGCTAGGCCCCAATGAAGGGAAATCTTAACACTACAGCATACAATTACAATCTTGATGATTCTGTGCTTCCAACTTTGTGGCAGCAGTTTGGGGAAGGTCCTTTCCTGTTTCAACATGACAACGCCCCTATACACAAAGCCAGGTCGATACAGAAATGGTGTGTTGAGATCAGTGTGGAAGAACTTGACTGGCCTGAACAGAGCCCTGACCTCAACCCCACTGAACACCTTTGGGATGAATTGGAATGCAGACTGTGAGCCAGGCCTAATCGCCCAACATCAGTGCCCAACCTCACTAATGCTCGTGTCTGAATGGAAGCAAGTCCCCACAGCAATCTTCCAACATCTACATTTTACATTTAACATCTAGTGGAAAGCCTTCCCAGAATAGTGAGTCTGATATAGCAGCAAAGGCGGGACCATTTCCATATTAATGCCCATGACTTTGGAATGAGATGTTCAACGAGCAGGTGTCCACAAGTAGTGTATCAGAATGTATGCACGCATGACTGTAAGTCGCTTTGGATAAAAGCGTCTGCTAAATGGCATATATTATTATTATTAGCAGCACTTCTACATAACAAACAGCAAGTTTCAAAGACCAGACCACACATTTCCACTGAACGTACAGTTTGGATGAATGTGGTAAGCAGTGACGTCACAGACTAGCCTAAAGGACTGTTTGTGCAGCCCACATTACTCTGATACAGAAACACATGCAGACCAGCTCACACACATTACAGATCGAGGTAGTACACACTGTACACATATAAGAGACACGTCCTCAGAACATGAAAACCGCACATTGGACGCCTACACACATACAATGTGTGACACGAGACAAAAAAGATATATTTCTATAAAATCATAAGGTCTATCTATACAAGCTCCAGACAGTATGCTGTGTTATGTGGGGAGAATAATGTATGCAAAATATGGAGAGAGGATATCAAATCCTCCTGAAATCAAAAGTGTGCACCTCAAATGGCACCCTAGATCATTCCCTAAATATAGGGAATAGGGTGCCATTTGGGATGCATTCAAAGTCATGCGTCTGCAAAACCGTAATGGAACCCATTTAGCAGCCAATGATATCCTTCCCAGCCAATGATATCCTTCCCAGCCAATGATCCCCCCTCCACTCCGCTAGCCTCTGCCCAACCAGAAGCACATCCAATGGGTTTATAATCTCTCTCCAAGACTCTTGAGGCAGATTCAATCAAAAGCGCACTGCTGGGGAAAAACCGGCTCAGGGTAAATAATCACATTATTTTATAAACGGTCTGTTTTTTATTTGTTTACTGAAACGCAACTGTTCAGGTTTTCTCACAGTGCGAGTTTGATTTGGCCTCTGTGGGCATACGGAACTTTCAGATGGAGAGGTGGTGATGGAGGGATGAGCGTAATGACACACGGTCAGATGCTGGAGCCAGAGAAGGATGGAGGGAGTGAGGGATGGAGGGAGTGAGGGATGGAGGGAGTGAGGGATGGAGGGAGGGATGGAGGGAGGGAGGTTAACTACCTGAGTCACTCTGACATCTCCTGCAGGTGTTGGTTTCTGTAGGGTTCAAATTACACATTTTACTGGGGAGGGAGGGGTTAATCACGAACAAAACACAAAATGCAGCAGCAACAGTCAAGTTAAAGGTGCAGTCTGCAATTTATGTGTCTTGTCTCCCTGTGTATGTGCCCACAGCACCAAACCCACAAATAATCGAGGCTCAAAGAAAACACACACAAAACAAAAACTAAATTAGGCCCACTTTGGCAAAAATCCTAGGCTCACGCCAATCCCTCGCAAAGACCCTTTCCTTCCGCCCCACAGGGTCAGTAGACTTCACATCTCCAGATCATAATATGCATTTTGCTGTGAATACCTGATCCCAAAAAGAGATGCAGAGGGGAGAGTCATGGTAGATGATGCACTATGTAGAACTTCCGCACAACAGGATTTATTGTGGTTGACTTCAATGCTCTTGAGAGGGCACAGAGATAGGATAAATCATACTAGTTTCCAGATCACAATGCAGCCTAGCGTAGTGTGCTCACGCACGCACGTTATAGCAGCAAAGGGGGGACCATTTCCATATTAATGCCCAAAAAATTACATTTCTCAATCACACACTTGCTCGCGCGCACTCACACACACTTATACTGTAAGGATTCTTTTTTAAATACAGTATAATAATTTTTTTTTCAAACAATACAAAATAAAACATACACATACAAACACCAACATACTGACACACAACAACTGGAGGTTTCAGTGGTTAGAACACATTACATGGATAGGATTTACACTATCCTGAGGCTAGTCCAAAATAGGATTTTCCTGTGTTTTATTTATACAATACCAGTTTATTAGGTACACACATTTAGTACCTTGCGTTGCTCAATTGGTATCAAGGGACCTAACGTGTGCCATAAAAACATTCCCCACACATCCTGTACCAGACAGGATGTGTCCAAATCCAGACAACAGTACACCACCAACCTGTACCAGACAGGATGTGTCCAAATCCAGACAACAGTACACCACCAACCTGTACCAGACAGGATGTGTCCAAATCCAGACAACAGTACACCACCAACCTGTACCAGACAGGATGTGTCCAAATCCAGACAACAGTACACCACCAACCTGTACCAGACAGGATGTGTCCAAATCCAGACAACAGTACACCACCAACCTGTACCAGACAGGATGTGTCCAAATCCAGACAACAGTACACAACCAACCTGTACCAGAGAGAATGTGTCCAAATCCAGACAACAGTACACCACCAACCTGTACCAGACAGGAAGTGTCCAAATCCAGACAACAGCAACCACAATTAATTGGACCAGGCAATGTTTTTCCACTCCTCAGTTGTCCAGTGTTGGTGATCGCATTTTCACTGGAGCCACTTCTTCATGATTTTAGCTGATAGGTGTGGACACTGTTGTCTGGACACCGTTGTCTGGACACCGTTGTCTGGACACCGTTGTCTGTTTGTGGCCCGCCTGTTAGCTTGCATGATTCTTGCCACTCTCCTTCGACCTCTCGTCAATGTTTTCGCCCATAGGACTGACGCTGACTGGGTGTTTTTTGTTTGTCTCACCATTCTCGGTAATCCCTAGGCACTCTCGTGTGTGGAAGGTCGAAGGGGATCTGAGATACTGGATCCCGCACGCCTGACACCGACAATCATACCACACTCAAAGTCGCTTAGGTCACTTGTTTTTCCAACTCTAACATCCAATCGAACAGTAACTGAATGCCTGTCTTATATAGCAAGCCAGGGCCACGTGACTCACTGTCTGTACAAGCGATCCGTTTTCGTGGTGTACCTAATAAACTGGCCACTGAGTGTATTTCCACACTATGATGTTGGAATAATACTGTTAAATTGTACAAATGACGAAAAGACCATCCTAAAATTGTTGCCTGTTTTGGTGGGTACCAGGCGGTAAATTAGTTGAAATAAGAAATAAGAATGAGAGAGTTCCAAATTCCTGTTTGCCCCTCCCCCTCCGACCAATCCTAGACCGTCCTAGCAAAATTCCTGTTTGCCCCTCCCACTCAGACCAATCCTAGACCGTCTTAGCAAAATTCCTGTTTGCCCCTCCCACTCAGACCAATCCAAGACCGTCCTAGCAAAATTCCTGTTTGCCCCTCCCACTCAGACCAATCCTAGACCGTCCTAGCAAAATTCCTGTTTGCCCCTCCCACTCAGACCAATCCTAGACCGTCCTAGCAAAATTCCTGTTTGCCCCTCCCACTCAGACCAATCCTAGACCGTCCTAGCAAAATTCCTGTTTGCCCCTCCCACTCAGACCAATCCTAGACCGTCCTAGCAAAATTCCTGTTTGCCCCTCCCACTCAGACCAATCCTAGACCGTCCTAGCAAAATTCCTGTTTGCCCCTCCCACTCAGACCAATCCTAGACCGCCCTAGCAAAATTCCTGTTTGCCCCTCCCACTCAGACCAATCCTAGACCGTCCTAGCAAAATTCCTGTTTGCCCCTCCCACTCAGACCAATCCTAGATCGTCCTAGCAAAATTCCTGTTTGCCCCTCCCACTCAGACCAATCCTAGAATCCTAGCAAAATTCCTGTTTGCCCCTCCCACTCAGACCAATCCTAGACCGTCCTAGCAAAATTCCTGTTTGCCCCTCCCACTCAGACCAATCCTAGACCGTCCTAGCAAAATTCCTGTTTGCCCCTCCCACTCAGACCAAAATTCTTGCTTGAGAAATTTCTCTTCGACAAGAAGCCAATTTTGTATTTTTTACCATTTTGATTAGAAACAATCACAGTAAGGTACTTATTCGTTACACAGAAAGGATTTTATATTGACATAAAACATCTGCATTGGGCCTTTAAGTCAGTGTCCTAGGCTTCTTACAGAAGAGGAAATGGCACACACACACACACACACACACACACACACACACACACACACACACACACACACACACACACACACACACACACACACACACACACACACACACACACACACACACACACACACACACACACACACACACACACACAAGCTCTGAGGCTACTGCCAGTGGTTTGAGCACATTAGATATACAGGAAACAGACACGGTGCAGCTCAACAGATCAACAGTGTTCACTGGGAACTACACCCTGTCTGTCTTACTGAATCACCCACTGTCCTCCCAGTACACAACCTTACTGTCCTCCCAGTACACAACCTTACTGTCCTCCCAGTACACAACCTTACTGTCCTCCCAGTACACAACCTTACTGTCCTCCCAGTACACAACCTTACTGTCCTCCCAGTACACAAACTTACTGTCCTCCCAGTACACAACCTTACTGTCCTCCCAGTACACAACCTTACTGTCCTCCCAGTACACTATCTCACTGTCCTCCCAGTACACAATCTTACTAGTTGTGCAGCCACTGTCCTCTCAGTACTACACAATCTTACTGAACGGGTAGACAGTCTCTCTGATGCAGAGCTCAGGTCAGTGAGTCAAACTGTGGCCCAAGTGTGTGTGTGTGTGTGTGTGCCTGTGTGTGTGTGTGTGTGTGTGTCAAACTGTGGTCCAAGCAGGTCAAGCCCTCGTCAGCTGATGTCTAACGCCTGTCCTGTGCAGTGCTGCTAGGCTCTCGTCACGCTCTCAGACATACAGTACCAGTCCAAAGTTTGGACACACTTACTCATTCAAGGTTTTTTTTAAATTTGTACTATTTTCTACATTTCACAACTATGAAATAACACATATGGAATCATGTAGTAACCAAAAAAGTGTTAAACAAATCAAGACATATTTTAGATTCTTGAAAGTAGCCACCCTTTGCCTTGATGACAGCTTTGCACAATCTAGGCACTCTCTCAACCAGCTTCACCTGGAATGCTTTTCCAAATGTCTTGAAGGAGTTCCCACATATGCTGAGCACTTGTTGGCCTCTTTTCCTGCACTTTGCTGTCCAACTCATCCCAAACCATCTTAATTTGGTTGAGACCGGGCGATTGTGGAGGCCAGGTCATCTGATGCAGCACTCCATCACTCTCCTTCTTGGTCAAATAGTCCTAAAGCAGCCTGGAGGTGTGTTGGGTCATTGTCCTGTTTCATTATAGCACAACGGTTTGATTTGTCTAATCTTAGCAATTTCTTCTCAGCTAGCTACATAGCCGTCTTTGTATCAAAGATAATTGCGTAATTATCGTATTTCGCCGTCCTAACGTAGTCTTCACTAGCCAGCTAGCTAACGTCCACTGATTAGCTGCACTGGGAAAACTATTACACTCAACTGAACGACTTGATTAGTGTAGTGTTAGCTAGCTACATAGCTGTCTTTGTATCTTCGTATCCAAGATAATTGTGTTGTTTAGGTTTAGAGTGTGTAGTCTTAGAGTGATTATCTTAATTTACCGAGGTTAGCTAGCCAGCTATTTGTCGTCCTTAACGTAGGAGACTCTGCTAGCTAGCCAACGCTAGCCAACGTCTTCTGAATAGAACTCAACAACCCGGTCGCATTCACAGGTAGTATCACATTTTCACTTCATTTCATTACAGTACAACGGTTTGATTTGTTTGATCGTAGCTAGTTACATAGCTAGCTACATAGCCGTCTTTGTATCAAAGATAATTGTGTAGTCTAGAGCGATTTTCTAGGTTAGCTAGCCAGCCATTGTCGTTCTTTTAACGCAACGTAACGTAAACAACACTGCTAGCTAGCCAGCTAGCCCCCGAATAGCAACACTGCAGAAACTATTACATTCAACGGAACGACTTGATTAGTGTAGTGTCAACAACGCACCCACTGCCAGCTAGCCTACTTCAGCAGTACTGTATCATTTTAATCATTTTAGTCAATAAGATTCTTGCTACGTAGCTTAACTTTCTGAACATTCGAGACGTGTAGTCCACTTGTCATTCCAATCTCCTTTGCATTAGCGTAGCCTCTTCTGTAGCCTGTCAACTATGTGTCTGTTTATCCCTGTTCTCTCCTCTCTGCACAGACCATACAAACGCTCCACACCGCGTGGCCGCGGCCACCCTACTCTGGTGGTCCCAGCGCGCACGACCCACGTGGAGTTCCAGGTCTCCGGTAGCCTCTGGAACTGCCAATCTGCGGTCAACAAGGCAGAGTTCATCTCAGCCTATGCCTCCCTCCAGTCCCTCGACTTCTTGGCACTGACGGAAACATGGATCACCACAGACAACACTGCTACTCCTACTGCTCTCTCTTCGTCCGCCCACGTGTTCTCGCACACCCGAGAGCTTCTGGTCAGCGGGGTGGTGGCACCGGGATCCTCATCTCTCCCATGTGGTCATTCTCTCTTTCTCCCCTTACCCATCTGTCTATCGCCTCCTTTGAATTCCATGCTGTCACAGTTACCAGCCCTTTCAAGCTTAACATCCTTATCATTTATCGCCCTCCAGGTTCCCTCGGAGAGTTCATCAATGAGCTTGATGCCTTGATAAGCTCCTTTCCTGAGGATGGCTCACCTCTCACAGTTCTGGGCGACTTTAACCTCCCCACGTCTACCTTTGACTCTTTCCTCTCTGCCTCCTTTCCACTCCTCTCCTCTTTTGACCTCACCCTCTCACCTTCCCCCCCTACTCACAAGGCAGGCAATACGCTCGACCTCATCTTTACTAGATGCTGTTCTTCCACTAACCTCATTGCAACTCCCTCCAAGTCTCCGACCACTACCTTGTATCCTTTTCCCTCTCGCTCTCATCCAACACCTCCCACACTGCCCCTACTCGGATGGTATCGCGCCGTCCCAACCTTCGCTCTCTCTCCCCGCTACTCTCTCCTCTTCCATCCTATCATCTCTTCCCTCCGCTCAAACCTTCTCCAACCTATCTCATGATTCTGCCTCCTCAACCCTCCTCTCCTCCCTCTCTGCATCCTTTGACTCTCTATGTCCCCTATCCTCCAGGCCGGCTCGGTCCTCCCCTCCCGCTCCGTGGCTCGATGACTCATTGCGAGCTCACAAAACAGGGCTCCGGGCAGCCGAGCGGAAATGGAGGAAAACTCGCCTCCCTGCGGACCTGGCATCCTTTCACTCCCTCCTCTCTACATTTTCCTCCTCTGTCTCTGCTGCTAAAGCCACTTTCTACCACGCTAAATTCCAAGCATCTGCCTCTAACCCTAGGAAGCTCTTTGCCACCTTCTCCTCCCTCCTGAATCCTCCTCCCCCTCCTCCCTCTCTGCAGATGACTTCGTCAACCATTTTGAAAAGAAGGTCGACGACATCCGATCATCGTTTGCTAAGTCAAACGACACCGCTGGTTCTGCTCACACTGCCCTACCCTGTGCTCTGACCTCTTTCTCCCCTCTCTCCAGATGAAATCTCGCGTCTTGTGACGGCCGGCCGCCCAACAACCTGCCCGCTTGACCCTATCCCCTCCTCTCTTCTCCAGACCATTTCCGGAGACCTTCTCCCTTACCTCACCTCGCTCATCAACTCATCCCTGACCGCTGGCTACGTCCCTTCCGTCTTCAAGAGAGCGAGAGTTGCACCCCTTCTGAAAAAACCTACACTCGATCCCTCCGATGTCAACAATTACAGACCAGTATCCTTTCTTTCTTTTCTCTCCAAAACTCTTGAACGTGCCGTCCTTGGCCAGCTCTCCCGCTATCTCTCTCTGAATGACCTTCTTGATCCAAATCAGTCAGGTTTCAAGACTAGTCATTCAACTGAGACTGCTCTCCTCTGTATCACGGAGGCGCTCCGCACTGCTAAAGCTAACTCTCTCTCCTCTGCTCTCATCCTTCTAGATCTATCGGCTGCCTTCGATACTGTGAACCATCAGATCCTCCTCTCCACCCTCTCCGAGTTGGGCATTTCCGGCGCGGCCCACGCTTGGATTGCGTCCTACCTGACAGGCCGCTCCTACCAGGTGGCGTGGCGAGAATCTGTCTCCTCACCACGCGCTCTCACCACTGGTGTCCCCCAGGGCTCTGTTCTTGGCCCTCTCCTATTCTCGCTATACACCAAGTCACTTGGCTCTGTCATAACCTCACATGGTCTCTCCTATCATTGCTATGCAGACGACACACAATTAATCTTCTCCTTTCCCCCTTCTGACGACCAGGTGGCGAATCGCATCTCTGCATGTCTGGCAGACATATCAGTGTGGATGACGGATCACCACCTCAAGCTGAACCTCTGCAAGACGGAGCTGCTCTTCCTCCCGGGGAAGGACTGCCCGTTCCATGATCTCGCCATCACGGTTGACAACTCCATTGTGTCCTCCTCCCAGAGCGCCAAGAACCTTGGCGTGATCCTGGACAACACCCTGTCGTTCTCAACCAACATCAAGGCGGTGGCCCGTTCCTGTAGGTTCATGCTCTACAACATCCGCAGAGTACGACCCTGCCTCACACAGGAAGCGGCGCAGGTCCTAATCCAGGCACTTGTCATCTCCCGTCTGGATTACTGCAACTCGCTGTTGGCTGGGCTCCCTGCCTGTGCCATTAAACCCCTTCAACTCATCCAGAACGCCGCAGCCCGTCTGGTGTTCAACCTTCCCAAGTTCTCTCACGTCACCCCGCTCCTCCGTTCTCTCCACTGGCTTCCAGTTGAAGCTCGCATCCGCTACAAGACCATGGTGCTTGCCTACGGAGCTGTGAGGGGAACGGCACCTCAGTACCTCCAGGCTCTGATCAGGCCCTACACCCAAACAAGGGCACTGCGTTCATCCACCTCTGGCCTGCTCGCCTCCCTACCACTGAGGAAGTACAGCTCCCGCTCAGCCCAGTCAAAACTGTTCGCTGCGCTGGCCCCCCAATGGTGGAACAAACTCCCTCACGACGCCAGGACAGCGGAATCAATCACCACCTTCCGGAGACACCTGAAACCCCACCTCTTTAAGGAATACCTAGGATAGGATAAGTAATCCCTCTCACCCCCCTTTAAGATTTAGTTGCACTATTGTAAAGTGACTGTTCCACTGGATGTCATAAGGTGAATGCACCAATTTGTAAGTCGCTCTGGATAAGAGCGTCTGCTAAATGACTTAAATGTAAATGTAAATGTAAATGAAAGACAAATGATAGTCCCACTAAACGCAAACCAGATGGGATGGTGTATCGCTGCAGAATGCTGTGGTAGCCATGCTGGTTAAGTGTGCCTTGAATTCTAAATAAATCATAGACAGTGTCACCAGCAAAGCACACCCACAACATCACACCTCCTCCTCCATGCTTCACGGTGGGAACCACACATGCGGAGATCATCCATTCATCTACTCTGCGTCTCACAAAGACACGTCAGTTGGAAAAAAAATCTCTAATTTGGACTCATCAGACCAAAGGACATATTTCTACTGGTCTAATGTCCATTGCTTGTGTTTCTTGGCCAAAGCAAGTCTCTTCTTCTTATTGGTGTCCTTTAGTAGTGATTTCTTTGCAGCAATTCGTAGTCTCCTCTGAACATTTGATGTTGAGACGTGTCTGTTACTTTAACTCTGTGAAGAATTTATTTGGGCTGAAATTTCTGAGGCTGGTAACTCTGAAGAACATATCCTCCGCAGCACAGAGGCAACTCTGGGTCTTCCTGTGGTGGTCTTCATGAGAGCCAGTTTCATCATAGCGCTTGATGGTTTTTGCGACTGCACTTGAAGAAACTTCCAAAGTTCTTGACATTTTCCATATTGATGGACCTTCATGTCTTAAAGTAATGATGGACTGTCGTTTCTCTTTGCTTATTTGAGCTGTTCTTGTCATAATATGGACTTGGTCTTTTACCAAATAGGGCTATCTTCTGTATACTACCCCTACCATGTCACAACACGACTAAAGGCACACATGGTAATTGAAATGCATTCATGAAGCTGGTTGAGAGAATGTGAAGAGTGTGCAAAGCTGTCATCAAGGCAAAGGGTGGCTACTTTGAAGAATCTCAAATATAAAATATATTTTGAATTGTTTAACACTTTTTTGGTTACTACATG
>NC_060180.1:7220850-7228350 GCF_021184085.1 Oncorhynchus gorbuscha | reverse complement strand
TAGAGACGACGGTGATATATTTGTGACAAGCAGTAGAGAGAGAAACCGGAGGAGAGCTCTGCTCTCTCTCACTTCAGTGCTTTATACAGTCACTCAGCTGTATGTGTAGATATATCTCTGAGTAGTGTCACATTTGTTAGAGGGTAAAAGAAAGTAGCAATATGTAGCACTGCTGTTCTTTGCTAACTTGGCTGCAGATTGCAAACTCAAGCTACTGTATGCAGGAACTGAAACTTCCCCTATTCCCATGAGACAGTTTGTTGTGGTAGCGATGTGAATAAGGTCATGCAGTCTCCTGATCTCTCCATATAGTCTACTACTTCCCCTATTCCCATGAGACAGTTTGTTGTGGTAGCGATGTGAATAAGGTCATGCAGTCTCCTGATCTCTCCATATAGTCTACTACTTCCCCTATTCCCATGAGACAGTTTGTTGTGGTAGCGATGTGAATAGGGTCATGCAGTCTCCTGATCTCTCCATATAGTCTACTACTTCCCCTATTCCCATGAGACAGTTTGTTGTGGTAGCGATGTGAATAAGATCATGCAGTCTCCTGATCTCTCCATATAGTCTACTACTTCCCCTATTCCCATGAGACAGTTTGTTGTGGTAGCGATGTGAATAAGATCATGCAGTCTCCTGATCTCTCCATATAGTCTACTACTTCCCCTATTCCCATGAGACAGTTTGTTGTGGTAGCGATGTGAATAAGGTCATGCAGTCGATTCAAATTCAACCCCTGAATGAGTGATATCAATCAAATACTACTCTCTTGCAAAACAGTGTTGTCAATATCAATAACTTTGTATTATTTGTATGGTTTTCTTTATTTAATTTAAGGGGAATAAGAAGAAACAAGATCCTGCATCTTTTTATGACCTTTAGTAACCTCCAACAATCACACAACTGTTGACATTCTGCTGTACTGTAATAGGCTAGTAGTCACCAGCCTACATGTTATGCCAAGACTTGTTGAACGAAGTCAGACATAAAGCATTTTAAAAAACACAATCCTCCTCGGTCACACCTTGAAATGAACCCAAGAACAACTCCAAACTCGCCCCTCTCAGGAATTCAGAAAAGTAGCTGTCTGAAATGTTTCTACACCCAAATGTGTAAGCAGTGAGGATTACGAGCGAGAGGTGAGAATGTCTGTGGGGGCTGTCATTTTAAGGGACACTGTTGTGTTTATTGAATGTCACAGAGACAGCTTCAGGGAAAGGTGGACCAAATATAAGAGGTGAAAGATTGACTGACTGCTGCCACCAGATAGGAACCAAGAACCAGTTTGGTAACCCTAAATATTCACTGGTCAGCACTGTAGAAAACCTAGATGATGCTCTGTGCCTTCGGTCTATCCACTTCCCCTTGTAGGCCCGTCTGAGGGAAACTATAGCTAGCTAGCGAATGAGTCAGTCAGATGTGAGGAATGGGATTAGGGTTAGCTCTGGTCTTTGTAACAATTATCAGGGACGTTGCTAAACGCACCCTAAACAGTCTGCAGGTAATCCACAGCAATGACTAAAGGCTAGCTACAGTTAGGTAATCCACAGCAATGACTAAAGGCTAGCTACAGCTAGGTAATCCACAGCAATGACTAAAGGCTAGCTACAGATAGGTAATCCACAGCAATGACTAAAGGCTAGCTACAGACAGGTAATCCACAGCAATGACTAAAGGCTAGCTACAGATATGTAATCCACAGCAATGACTAAAGGCTAGCTACAGTTAGGTAATCCACAGCAATGACTAAAGGCTAGCTACAGATAGGTAATCCACAGCAATGACTAAAGGCTAGCTACAGCTAGGTAATCCACAGCAATGACTAAAGGCTAGCTACAGATAGGTAATCCACAGCAATGACTAAAGGCTAGCTACAGATAGGTAATCCACAGCAATGACTAAAGGCTAGCTACAGTTAGGTAATCCACAGCAATGACTAAAGGCTAGCTACAGTTAGGTAATCCACAGCAATGACTAAAGGCTAGCTACAGTTAGGTAATCCACAGCAATGACTAAAGGCTAGCTACAGTTAGGTAATCCACAGCAATGACTAAAGGCTAGCTACAGTTAGGTAATCCACAGCAATGACTAAAGGCTAGCTACAGTTAGGTAATCCACAGCAATGACTAAAGGCTAGCTACAGTTAGGTAATCCACAGCAATGACTAAAGGCTAGCTACAGTTAGGTAATCCACAGCAATGACTAAAGGCTAGCTACAGATAGGTAATCCACACCAATGACTAAAGGCTAGCTACAGCTAGGTAATCCACAGCAATGACTAAAGGCTAGCTACAGATAGGTAATCCACAGCAATGACTAAAGGCTAGCTACAGTTAGGTAATCCACAGCAATGACTAAAGGCTAGCTACAGTTAGGTAATCCACAGCAATGACTAAAGGCTAGCTACAGTTAGGTAATCCACAGCAATGACTAAAGGCTAGCTACAGTTAGGTAATCCACAGCAATGACTAAAGGCTAGCTACAGTATGTAATCCACAGCAATGACTAAAGGCTAGCTACAGTTAGGTAATCCACAGCAAGGACTAAAGGCTAGTTACAGATAGGTATTCCACACCAATGACTAAAGGCTAGCTACAGTTAGGTAATCCACAGCAATGACTAAAGGCTAGTTACAGTTAGGTAATCCACAGCAATGACTAAAGGCTAGTTACAGATAGGTAATCCACACCAATGACTAAAGGCTAGCTACAGTTAGGTAATCCACAGCAATGACTAAAGGCTAGCTACAGTTAGGTAATCCACAGCAATGACTAAAGGCTAGCTACAGTTAGGTAATCCACAGCAATGACTAAAGGCTAGCTACAGCTAGGTAATCCACAGCAATGACTAAAGGCTAGTTACAGATAGGTAATCCACAGCAATGACTAAAGGCTAGCTACAGTTAGGTAATCCACAGCAATGACTAAAGGCTAGCTACAGTTAGGTAATCCACAGCAATGACTAAAGGCTAGCTACAGCTAGGTAATCCACAGCAATGACTAAAGGCTAGCTACAAATAGGTAATCCACAGCAATGACTAAAGGCTAGCTACAGCTAGGTAATCCACAGCAATGACTAAAGGCTAGTTACAGATAGGTAATCCACACCAATGACTAAAGGCTAGCTACAGTTAGGTAATCCACAGCAATGACTAAAGGCTAGTTACAGTTAGGTAATCCACAGCAATGACTAAAGGCTAGCTACAGTTAGGTAATCCACAGCAATGACTAAAGGCTAGCTACAGTTAGGTAATCCACAGCAATGACTAAAGGCTAGCTACAGTTAGGTAATCCACAGCAATGACTAAAGGCTAGCTACAGTTAGGTAATCCACAGCAATGACTAAAGGCTAGCTACAGTTAGGTAATCCACAGCAATGACTAAAGGCTAGCTACAGATAGGTAATCCACACCAATGACTAAAGGCTAGCTACAGCTAGGTAATCCACAGCAATGACTAAAGGCTAGCTACAGTTAGGTAATCCACAGCAATGACTAAAGGCTAGCTACAGTTAGGTAATCCACAGCAATGACTAAAGGCTAGCTACAGTTAGGTAATCCACAGCAATGACTAAAGGCTAGCTACAGTTAGGTAATCCACAGCAATGACTAAAGGCTAGCTACAGATAGGTAATCCACAGCAATGACTAAAGGCTAGTTACAGATAGGTAATCCACAGCAATGACTAAAGGCTAGCTACAGTTAGGTAATCCACAGCAATGACTAAAGGCTAGCTACAGCTAGGTAATCCACAGCAATGACTAAAGGCTAGCTACAGTATGTAATCCACAGCAATGACTAAAGGCTAGCTACAGTTAGGTAATCCACAGCAAGGACTAAAGGCTAGTTACAGATAGGTAATCCACACCAATGACTAAAGGCTAGTTACAGATAGGTAATCCACAGCAATGACTAAAGGCTAGCTACAGTTAGGTAATCCACAGCAAGGACTAAAGGCTAGTTACAGATAGGTAATCCACACCAATGACTAAAGGCTAACTACAGATAGGTGATCCACACCAATGACTAAAGGCTAGCTACAGATAGGAAATCCACAGCAATGACTAAAGGCTAGCTACAGATAGGTATCCACACCAATTACTAAAGGCTAGCTACAGATAGGTGATCCACACCAATGACTAAAGGCTAGCTACAGCTAGGTAATCCACAGCAATGACTAAAGGCTAGCTACAGCTAGGTAATCCACACCAATGACTAAAGGCTAGCTACAGATAGGTAATCCACACCAATGACTAAAGGCTAGCTACAGATAGGTAATCCACAGCAATGACTAAAGGCTAGCTACAGATAGGTAATCCACACCAATGACTAAAGGCTAGCTACAGATAGGTAATCCACGGTACAGCAACTGCTAGAGGCTACCAGCTAATGGCTAATTGCAGATAATGATGCTGTCATAGCACCAGCTAGTGGTTAACTGTAGGAGGATCTTGCATTTCAGACTGCTAGCTAGTTTTTTCTAGGTGGGCTACAATAAGGCAATCTCACACTGAAAGCAACTTAAATCGCAATCCAAATTGCGTATTGCATGGTAAAACATGCAGACACCTAGGTTTCCGGCAGCATAATACAGCCATTACAAAGAGGTAAAGTTAACATTTGTAAAATGTTAAATATCTGGCATTTGCATTAATACTTGACCTATAAGTGTGCAGACAATTTCTTTGAACATCTCTTCTGTAATAACCGTCCTGTCATTGATCAGCCTACAGAGTGGAGCTGGAGGATGGAGAACCAGGCTGGCCCTCCCCTCCCCAGAGACGGCCAGAGTTGATCCAAGACTCTTGCTCTCTGTCTGGGCTCATGTGTCAGATGTGGGGCCCTATATTGCCAGCCTGGCTGTCAGGGGATTGTGCTGGGGCTGCACTTAATGCGGGCGGAGACACACACATACAGGTCGGGCTGGTGCGTCCTCTCTTCCAGCCTCACATAGTCGCCTTAAGAGTGTCTGTGTGTTTTTACTGCGTCTGTTTCCCTCTTGTCTGGTTCCTTAGACAGACGTCCTTGCGTCCCGAGGTAAGATGGATGCTGGCTGGCTGAGTGGGACCAGTCTGAGTCCCATCTGCCTCCATCCACACACTCCCTCTCTCCCTTTATCTCCCATGTATAATTCCCTTCAGTATATTTCCCATTTGTTTCCATCAGTTCTAAGCTTTCCTTCCTCTGAAACCCATTCTCAGTCTGCGTCCCAAATGGCACCATCTTCCCTTAGTCCAGTTCTTTTGACCTGGGCCATAGGGTGCCATTTGGGACACATCGGGCCCAGGTCAAGGCCAAGGCCAGACTCTCTTTATTAGATCAGAAGGCTTGGAGATGATTCTAACTACAGACCACACAGTCCAACCTGAGCCCAGGACGACAATCATATTTGACCATCAATACAGATACAGGGGAAGGAACAGGCCTGTCCATATAAACTAACGTCTGTCTGTCTGTCTGTTTGGGTCCTTCTAACAGGAGGATCAACCACAAAGGAAAGGTACTTTTTCTAGATGACTTACATGAGAAACAGTTGTTTTTGAAAACGCTCTCTAAGGATGAGCACAGAGGCGAATGAGAGATGAAATGGGAAAAGTAATTCTGTTGTGTATTGGTTCCAACATACTGGAAATAAACTCCCAAATATTTACCACAAAAACAAGCCAATTCCATTCCATTAGAACCACAAAAACGTTCAAGGTAACCATGGTTACTCAAAGTTCTTTCAAACACCCCTGTATCTTTATTCTGACCTGTTGTGGCTTTGTCAGGCGTTTCTCCACACCCCTCCAACCATCGATCCATCCATCGCTCTCCCTCCCTTGCCCCTGCCTGTCCAGATTTCACTCAGACAAATGGACACTCTGGAATACAGTGTGGTATGGATCGGAGGAATTGGATTTGAAAGTCAGTGTCTGAGAACAGCATTACTGTAGTGTGTAGTGTGTGTGTGTGTGTGTGTGTGTGTGTGTTGTGCGTGTATATGTATGCGTGTGTGTGTGAATGTCTATATGTGTGTGTATGTATGTGTGTGCGCACGTGTGTGAATGTCTATGTGTGTCTATGTGTGTGTATGTGCGTGCGTGTGTGAATGTCTATGTGTGTGTATGTGCGTGCGTGTGTGAATGTCTATGTGTGTGTGAATGTCTATGTGTGTGTATGTGCGTGCGTGTGTGAATGTCTATGTGTGTGTATGTGCGTGCGTGTGTGAATGTCTATGCGTGTGTGAATGTCTATGTGTGTGTGAATGTCTATGTGTGTGTATGTGCGTGCGTGTGTGAATGTCTATGTGTGTGTGAATGTCTATGTGTGTGTGAATGTCTATGTGTGTGTGAATGTCTATGTGTGTGTGAATGTCTATGTGTGTGTGAATGTCTATGTGTGTGTGAATGTCTATGTGTGTGTGAATGTCTATGTGTGTGTGAATGTCTATGTGTGTGTGAATGTCTATGTGTGTGTGAATGTCTATGTGTGTGTGAATGTCTATGTGTGTGTGAATGTCTATGTGTGTGTGAATGTCTATGTGTGTGTGAATGTCTATGTGTGTGTGAATGTCTATGTGTGTGTGAATGTCTATGTGTGTGTGTATGTCTATGTGTGTGTGTATGTCTATGTGTGTGTGAATGTCTATGTGTGTGTGAATGTCTATGTGTGTGTGAATGTCTATGTGTGTGTGAATGTCTATGTGTGTGAATGTCTATGTGTGTGTGAATGTCTATGTGTGTGTGAATGTCTATGTGTGTGTGAATGTCTATGTGTGTGTGAATGTCTATGTGTGTGTGAATGTCTATGTGTGTGTGAATGTCTATGTGTGTGTGAATGTCTATGTGTGTGTGAATGTCTATGTGTGTGTGAATGTCTATGTGTGTGTGAATGTCTATGTGTGTGTGAATGTCTATGTGTGTGTGAATGTCTATGTGTGTGTGAATGTCTATGTGTGTGTGAATGTCTATGTGTGTGTGAATGTCTATGTGTGTGTATGTCTATGTGTGTGTGAATGTCTATGTCTATGTGTGTGTGAATGTCTATGTGTGTGTGAATGTCTATGTGTGTGTGAATGTCTATGTGTGTGTGAATGTCTATGTGTGTGTGAATGTCTATGTGTGTGTGAATGTCTATGTGTGTGTGAATGTCTATGTGTGTGTGAATGTCTATGTGTGTGTGAATGTCTATGTGTGTGTGAATGTCTATGTGTGTGTGAATGTCTATGTGTGTGTGAATGTCTATGTGTGTGTGAATGTCTATGTGTGTGTGAATGTCTATGTGTGTGTGAATGTCTATGTGTGTGTGAATGTCTATGTGTGTGTGAATGTCTATGTGTGTGTGAATGTCTATGTGTGTGTGAATGTCTATGTGTGTGTGAATGTCTATGTGTGTGTGAATGTCTATGTGTGTGTGAATGTCTATGTGTGTGTGAATGTCTATGTGTGTGTGAATGTCTATGTGTGTGTATGTGCAGAGATGGTTGAGTTGACTATTTTCTGTGAGACTGCCTATCA
>NC_060180.1:7208350-7213350 GCF_021184085.1 Oncorhynchus gorbuscha | reverse complement strand
TGAATTATTTAGGCTATATTATTTCAATTATTTCAAGGCTATAGACTACAAACAAATACATTGTGAAGCATTTGCAAGTGTGACACACTAGGCTGGCAGGAACATTAAGCTCTCAGCATTTAAACAACATTTTGTTGTACTAAATCATTATATTCTATACAGTGCACATATAGGTTGTGATTTACTTAGAATTAAATGCAATACAAATATTTTAAAAAGCCTTATTATGCTCCATCTACAGGGCCTTTGAATTCATTCTTAGAAACATGAGTTTGGCCGGAGTCTGTGGTTTCAGGCCCATGTGATGGTGCCTGGAGAGCAGGCCAACAGCGGAGAACACCCTCTCAGCGCTTCAGGGCCACTGCGGATGCCGAACAACCTTTGGGACGCTCTTGCCAGGCTGGGCAGGAATGTGTAGTCGTTTTATTATATTTCTATAGCTAGGCCTAAAGGATTTGAGGTAAAATGACCCTATCAAAACAGAAAGCTACTTGAAAGATGTAAAATGCCAGGCCTATTCTGCCAAAATCAATGTTGGCCCATTGTACAGATAATAGAACGAAAATGAACAAAACTTTTAAGATATATGATTTTTTTTTCATAAATACTTTGCTACAATGACACACTTAGCTAGCTACCCACCTCATTTCTGTTAGCATGTGCACGTGTAAGTACACTATCATGCTTTCGGGACACCTGTCTTTTCTGACCCCATAATGATTCTTTAGTTGTGGACACTTCAGAGGGGTTGGGTTAAATGCGGAAGACACATTTCAATTGAAGACATTCAACTGACTAGGGATACCCCTTTCCTTTGTACCACCACACTTCCTCTCTTGCCCTTGGTCCTCATCTTTGTCAGTCACCTTGATTTTTCACCTGGGTGTTTTATCAGTTTCTTTAGGAAAATATTTAGAATACTAGATGACAGTAGCTAAAGCAAGGGGCTATAGCAGCACACAAGTAGACTACAAATGCATGCTGGGCCGGGCATGTCCTGAGGTCGTGAAGTGACTGCTACTGGAGCGAAATTGGAGAGGGTGAGAAGGCAGACGCTCCAGCCTTTGGGAAACTGTCTCAAAGCTCCACTCCTCGCTCACCTGCTCTGCTCCACTCACATACTCTGGAGGGGGTACAGACTCCAAACTATTAGAGGACTCAGAGGAGGTACAGACCCCATACTATTAGAGGACTCAGAGGGGGTACAGACCCCACACTATTAGAGGACTCAGAGGAGGTACAGACCCCATACTATTAGAGGACTCAGAGGGGGTACAGACCCCACACTATTAGAGGACTCAGAGGGGGTACAGACCCCATACTATTAGAGGACTCAGAGGGGGTACAGACCCCATACTATTAGAGGACTCAGAGGGGGTACAGACCCCATACTATTAGAGGACTCAGAGGGGGTACAGACCCCATACTATTAGAGGACTCAGAGGGGGTACAGACCCCATACTATTAGAGGACTCAGAGGGGGTACAGACCCCATACTATTAGAGGACTCAGAGGGGGTACAGACCCCATACTATTAGAGGACTCAGAGGGGGTACAGACCGCACACTATTAGGGGACTCAGAGGGGGTACAGACTCCATACTATTAGAGGACTCAGAGGGGGTACAGACCCCACACTATTAGAGGACTCAGAGGAGGTACAGACCCCATACTATTAGAGGACTCAGAGGGGGTACAGACCCCACACTATTAGAGGACTCAGAGGGGGTACAGACCCCATACTATTAGAGGACTCAGAGGGGGTACAGACCCCATACTATTAGAGGACTCAGAGGGGGTACAGACCCCATACTATTAGAGGACTCAGAGGGGGTACAGACCCCATACTATTAGAGGACTCAGAGGGGGTACAGACCCCATACTATTAGAGGACTCAGAGGGGGTACAGACCCCATACTATTAGAGGACTCAGAGGGGGTACAGACCCCATACTATTAGAGGACTCAGAGGGGGTACAGACCGCACACTATTAGGGGACTCAGAGGGGGTACAGACTCCATACTATTAGAGGACTCAGAGGGGGTACAGATCCCACACTATTAGGGGACTCAGAGGGGGTACAGACCCCATACTATTAAAGGACTCAGAGGAGGTACAGACTCCATAGTATTAGAGGACTCAGAGGGGGTACAGACTCCATACTATTAGAGGACTCAGAGGGGGTACAGACTCCATACTATTAGAGGACTCAGAGGGGGTACAGACCCCACACTATTAGAGGACTCAGAGGGGGTACAGACCCCATACTATTAGAGGACTCAGAGGGGGTATAGACCCCATACTATTAGAGGACTCAGAGGGGGTACAGACCCCAAAGTTGCTAGCTAGCATTAAATTTATCTTATAAAAAACAATCAATCATAATCATTAGTTAATTACACATGGTTGATGATATTACTAGATATTATCTAGCGTGTTCTGCATTGCATATAATCTGACTGAGCATACAAGCATAAAAGTATCGAAGTATCTGACTGAGCTGTGGTAGGCAGAAGCAGGCGCGTAAACATTCATTCAAACAGCACTTTTGTGCGTTTTACCAGCAGCTCTGTGCGTCAAGCATTGCGCTGTTTATGACATCAAGCCTATCAACTCACATATTGCACTTTTACTTTCTTCCAACACTTTTGCCTTATTTAAACCAAATTGAATATGTGTTCATTCAGTATTGTTGTAATTGTCATTACTACAAATTAATGGACAAAAATCGGCTTCGGCATCTGCTTTTTTGGGCCTCCAATAATCTGTATCGGTGTTGAAAAATCATAATCGGTCGACCTCTAGTACAGACCCCATACTATTAGAGGACTCAGAGGGGGTACAGACTCCATACTATTAGAGGACTCAGAGGGGGTACAGACCCCATACTATTAGAGGACTCAGAGGGGGACAGACCCCATACTATTAGAGGACTCAGAGGGGGTACAGACCCCATACTATTAGAGGACTCAGAGGGGGTACAGACCCCATACTATTAGAGGACTCAGAGGGGGTACAGACCCCATACTGTTAGAGGACTCAGAGGGGGTACAGACCCCATACTATTAGAGGACTCAGAGGGGGACAGACCCCATACTATTAGAGGACTCAGAGGGGGTACAGACCCCATACTATTAGAGGACTCAGAGGGGGTACAGACCCCATACTATTAGAGGACTCAGAGGGGGTACATTCTATATGGTAGTCTTTTTATCGTAACCATTAAGAAGCTTTAATACTGACTTACAGATGAACATTGACACTACACACACTAGGCCTACAGATGCTATCCCTGGAGACAACATTCGGAGAAAAAAATGTCTCTCTCAATTTGTGTGCATGCAGCCATGCGTTTGTGCGCGTGTGTTCTCCCACACCTGCAGCAGATTTGTAGGACTCTGGCCTGCTGCCCAGATCAATAAGAAGAGGCTGTAGAACAGGAGAGGTCGGCCAGGGGTCACTGACTACGATGTGCGTGTGCGTGTACACACGTGTGTGTGCACAGACAGTGAAGCGTGACTGCAGCTTTAACCTCCGTCACTGACCCCTGACGGCCGAGCAGCTGCCTAACTTCACCGTTACTAACAGTAACCGTAACCATGACTGAGGGCTGTGATTGGTTGACACGGCAAATGAGGGCTGTAATTGGCTCTTAGATGTAATGGAGACCTGTGATTGGCTGAGACGGTCAGCCGGGGTCTTCTTACCGTTAGGCATCCCATGAGGCTTTGTTCGAAAGGTCTCTGGAAGGCTCGGGGGTCTCCGCACCAGTCCAGCAGCTCTGTCGCTGCGGTGTGGAAGTTGGCCGGGTTCTGTAAGTGCTGTCGGAAAAACGAGAGAAACTGTCTGTTAGAAATATCTCACTAAATATATCTGAAACCATATCATGATGTATTGTCATCATTATGTAGACAGGGGGCTATTTTAGGAGGAGAGATGGATGAAAAGAGGAGGGTCAGGAGAGATGGATAAAGAGAGGAGGGTCAGGAGAGATGGATAAAGAGAGGAGGGTCAGGAGAGATGGATAAAGAGAGGAGGGTCAGGAGAGATGGATAAAGAGAGGAGGGTCAGGAGAGATGGATGAAGAGAGGAGGGTCAGGAGAGATGGGTGAAAAGAGGAGGGTCAGGAGAGATGGGTGAAAAGAGGAGGGTCAGGAGAGATGGGTGAAGAGAGGGTCAGGAGAGATGGATAAAGAGAGGAGGGTCAGGAGAGATGGGTGAAGAGAGGAGGGTGAGAATAGGGAAGAGGATTAAGTGGGTGAGTGTGAGGGCGTTACCAGCAGACCTTGATGTATTGTTGAGCAGGGTATAGGTTATATACCCACAATGCAGCAGAGCCTGGGTGGGCATTGCCGGGAAGGAGCGAGGGTCCTTACATGGTCATGCAGACATACAAGGCATAAACCCCTTCTCTTCTCAGCCTATTCTCCTGACCCCTGACCTGCTAAAGGTATAACCCCCTTCTCTTCTCAGCCTATTCTCCTGACCCCTGACCTGCTAAAGGTATAAACCCCTTCTCTTCTCAGCCTATTCTCCTGACCCCTGACCTGCTAAAGGTATAACCCCCTTCTCTTCTCAGCCTATTCTCCTGACCCCTGACCTGCTAAAGGTATAAACCCCTTCTCTTCTCAGCCTATTCTCCTGATCCCTGACCTGCTAAAGGTATAAACCCCTTCTCTTCTCAGCCTATTCTCCTGACCCCTGACCTGCTAAAGGTATAAACCCCTTCTCTTCTCAGCCTATTCTCCTGACCCCTGACCTGCTAAAGGTATAACCCCCTTCTCTTCTCAGCCTATTCTCCTGACCCCTGACCTGCTAAAGGTATAAACCCCTTCTCTTCTCAGCCTATTCTCCTGATCCCTGACCTGCTAAAGGTATAAACCCCTTCTCTTCTCAGCCTATTCTCCTGACCCCTGACCTGCTAAAGGTATAAACCCCTTCTCTTCTCAGCCTATTCTCCTGACCCCTGACCTGCTAAAGGTATAACCCCCTTCTCTTCTC
>NC_060180.1:7183350-7193350 GCF_021184085.1 Oncorhynchus gorbuscha | reverse complement strand
AGAAAGGACAGACAGATACAGCTTGGTTAGGACAGTTTCTTTACAGGGAAGGACAGACAGATACAGCTTGGTTAGGACAGTTTATTTACAAGGAAGGACAGACAGATACAGCTTGGTTAGGACAGGTTCTTTACAGGGAAGGACAGACAGATACAGCTTGGTTAGGACAGGTTCTTTTCAATGAAGGACAGACAGATACAGCTTGGTTAGGACAGGTTCTTTACAGGGAAGGACAGACAGATACAGCTTCGTTAGGACAGGTCTCGAGACAGAGATATGCATAACATTGTTAGTACATACAGTTGAAGTTTACATACACTGTAGGTTGGAATCATTAAAACTCGTTTACCAACCACTCCACTAATTTCTTGTTAACAAACTATAGTTTGGCAAGTCGGTTAGGACATCTACTTTTTTCCCAAAATCATCTCATTTTTCCCAAAATTGTTAAGAGACAAATTATTTAACTTATAATTCACTGTATCACAATTCCAGTGGGTCAGAAGTTTACATACACGAAGTTGACTGTGCCTTAAAACAGCTTGGGAAATTCCAGAAAATGTCATGCCTTTAGAAGCTTCTGATAGGCTAATTGACATCATTTGAGTCAACTGGAGGTGTACCTGTGGATGTATTACAAGTCCTGTCGGTACCACATTCATCTGTACAAACAATAGTACGCAAGTATAAACAACATGGGACCAAGCAGCCATCATACTGCTCAGGAAGGAGACGCGTTCTGTCTCCTAGAGATGACCTTGTGAAGATGCTGGAGGAAACAGGTACAAAAGTATCTATATCCATAGTAAAACGAGTCCTATATTGACATAACCTGAAAAGCCGCTCAGCAAGGAAGAAGCCACTGCTCCAAAACCACCATAAAAAAAGCCAGACTACGGATTGCAACTGCACATGGGGACAAAGATCGTACTTTTTGGAGAAATGTCTTCTGGTCTGATGAAACAAAAATAGAACTGTTTGGCCATAACGACCACCGTTATGTTTGGAGGAAAAAGGGGGAGGCTTGCAAGCCGAAGAACACCATCCCAACCGTGAAGCACGGGGGTGGCAGCATCATGTTTTGGGGGTGCTTTGCTGCAGGGGGGACTGGTGCACTTCACAAAATAGATGGCATCATGAGGGAGGGAAAATTATATGGATATATTGAAGCAACGTCTCAAGACGTGTCAGGAAGTTAAAGCTTGGTTGCAAATGGGTTTTCCAAATGGACAATGACCCCCAAGCATACTTCCAAAGTTGTGGCAAAATGGCTTAAGGAAAACAAAGTCAAGGTATTGGAGCGGCCATCACAAAGCCCTGACCTCAGTCCCATAAAACATTTGTGGGCAGAACTGAAAAAGTGTGTGCGAGCAAGGAGGCCGACTAATTTGACTCAGTTACACCAGCTCTGTCAGGAGGAATGGGCCAAAATTCCACCAACTTATTGTGGGAAGCTTGTGGAAGGCTACCTGAAACATTTGACCCAAGTTAAACACGTTAAAGGCAATGCTACCAAATACTAATTGAGTGTATGTAAACTTCTGACCCACTGGGAATGTGATGAAAGAAATAAAAGCTGAAATAAATCATTCTCTCTACTATTATTCTGACATTTCACATTCTTAAAATAAAGTGGTGATCTTAACTGACCTAAGACAGGGAATTGTTACTAGGATTAAATATCAGGAATTGTGAAACTGAGTTTAAACTTCCGACTTCAACTGTAAGTAATCTTGGAACCCAGAACCAAATCTAAAATGCGCTAAGTAGCTATGTTGAAAACAACAACGTTAATGATGATGATCATCACCTACGTGAACATAATCTAACAAAAATAATGTTGCTGTTGGCTATCACCTACGTGAACAGCTCATCCTACAAAATCCTGGCCCCAATTACACATCGCTCAGGGGGAGAGGTCCCCCACAAAGCCCTGGGTGACGTCACCATACGCATTATCTCCCAGTAAAAAGACAGACAGGCAGCAGCACACCTCCTGTTTAAGGTTATCAATACTGTCTGCCCCTCTGATTGACTAGTACAGCTACTCCTCACAGCAGATAGTACAGCCTCTCTCTCTCTCTGTGTCTCTTTCTCCCTCATTCCCTCTCTTATCTCAATCCCTCTCGCTCTCCTTCGCTCTACCTTTCCCCTCGATCTCACTGTTTCTCCCCTCTCACTCTTTCTCACTACCTCTCCCCCGTCCTCCCTCTCTACCTCTGTAATTGATGTGGCGGGGTGGCTCAGAGGGAGAAGACGATGGATTAATAGGTGTAGTGGTGGTAAATCAGTCACTCCTCTATCCCTCCATCATGCCACGTTTATCTTCATCACAGCTACAAATTCCTTCAAACAAAGAACACTGCGAAACAACCCCCCATGATGCACTGGGGTAGCCAGGGTTCTACAGCCCTGCTCAGAGCTGATAAAGGCTTAAGTTTATGATACCATGCTGAAAAGCAGAAAGGAATGGGTGGAGAGGGGAGAAGGAGAGGGAGAGAGAAAGAAGGGATATGGAATGTAAAGACTAGGAAAAAAGGAAAGGGTGGAAGAGAAGGTGAGAGTGGCAGGATGGAGTAAAAGAGAGGGAGAGAAAGTCAAGGAGGGAAAGAGAGGGAGAAGAGATGTTGCTCAGCTCAGGAGCTTTGTGGACTGGATTTTATTGCATTCAAGGGGAGGGAGGGAGGGAGGGAGGGAGGGAGGGACGGACGGACGGACGGACGGAGGGAGGGAGGGACGGACGGACGGACGGACGGACGGACGGACGGACAGACAGACAGACAGACAGACAGACAGACAGACAGACAGACAGACAGACAGACAGACAGACAGACAGACAGACAGACAGACAGACAGACAGACAGACAGACAGACAGACAGTAATAGAGTTGTAATGAAGCACTTTCATTAAGCTCCAAGGTAAAACTTCAAGGGGACACTTATCTGAGGTAAAACAGTGCATGTATTACTAATACTAGGAGATTAGGGATTACAGGAGTAGAATTACCTGGAATATAGTCCACTCAAAAGGAGAATTACAACCCACTCAAAGGAGAATATAGCTCACTCCAAGGAGAATATAAAGGAGAATATAACCCACTCAAAGGAGAATACAACCCACTCAAAGGAGAATATAGTCCACTCAAAGGAGAATACAACCCACTCAAAGGAGAATACAACCCCCTCAAAGGAAAATATAGTCCACTCAAAGGAGAATACAACCCACTCAAAGGAGAATACAACCCCCTCAAAGGAAAATATAGTCCACTCAAAGGAGAATAGAACCCACTCAAAGGAAAATATAGTCCACTCAAAGGAGAATACAACCCACTCAAAGGAGAATATAACCCACTCAAAGGAGAATTACAACCCACTCAAAGGAGAATATAACCCACTCAAAGGAGAATACAACCCACTCAAATGAGAATTACAACCCACTCAAAGGAGAATACAGCCCACTCAAAGGAGAATAGAACCCACTCAAAGGAGAATAGAACCCACTCAAAGGAAAATATAGTCCACTCAAAGGAGAATACAACCCACTCAAAGGAGAATAGAACCCACTCAAAGGAGAATACAACCCACTCAAAGGAGAATAGAACCCACTCAAAGGAGAATTACAACCCACTCAAAGGAGAATACAACCCACTCAAAGGAGAATTACAACCCACTCAAAGGAGAATACAACCCACTCAAAGGAAAATATAGTCCACTCAAAGGAGAATACAACCCACTCAAATGAGAATATAGCCCACTCCAAGGAGAATATAACCCACTCAAAGGAGAATATAGCACACTCAAAGGAGAATATAAAGGAGAATATAACCCACTCAAAGGAGAATACAACCCACTCAAAGGAGAATACAGCCCACTCAAAGGAGAATACAACCCACTCAAATGAGAATATAGCCCCCTCCAAGGAGAATTATAACCCACTCAAATGAGAATATAGCACACTCAAAGGAGAATATAAAGGAGAATATAACCCACTCAAAGGAGAATATAGCACACTCAAAGGAGAATATAAAGGAGAATATAACCCACTCAAAGGAGAATATAGCCCACTCAAAGGAGAATATAGCACACTCAAAGGAGAATACAACCCACTCAAAGGAGAATACAACCCACTCAAAGGAGAATACAACCCACTCAAAGGAGAATATGAAGGAGAATATAACCCACTCAAAGGAGAATACAACCCACTCAAAGGAGAATACAACCCACTCAAAGGAGACTACAACCCACTCAAAGGAGAATACAGCCCACTCAAAGGAGACTACAACCCACTCAAAGGAGAATATAGCACACTCAAAGGAGAATATAAAGGAGAATATAACCCACTCAAAGGAGAATATAGCCCACTCAAAGGAGAATACAACCCACTCAAAGGAGAATATAAAGGAGAATATAACCCACTCAAAGGAGAATACAACCCACTCAAAGGAGAATACAACCCACTCAAAGGAGACTACAACCCACTCAAATGAGAATACAGCCCACTCAAAGGAGAATACAACCCCCTCAGAGGAAAATATAGTCCACTCAAAGGAGAATACAACCCCCTCAGAGGAAAATATAGTCCACTCAAAGGAGAATACAACCCCCTCAAAGGAAAATATAGTCCACTCAAAGGAGAATACAACCCCTCAAAGGAAAATATAGTCCACTCAAAGGAGAATACAACCCCTCAAAGGAGAATACAACCCCTCAAAGGAAAATATAGTCCACTCAAAGGAGAATACAACCCCTCAGAGGAAAATATAGTCCACTCAAAGGAGTTTACAACCCCTCAAAGGAAAATATAGTCCACTCAAAGGAGAATACAACCCCTCAAAGGAAAATATAGTCCACTCAAAGGAGAATACAACCCCTCAAAGGAAAATATAGTCCACTCAAAGGAGAATACAACCCCCTCAAAGGAGAATACAACCCCTCAAAGGAAAATATAGTCCACTCAAAGGAGAATACAACCCCTCAAAGGAAAATATAGTCAAAGGAGAATACAACCCCTCAAAGGAGAATACAACCCCTCAAAGGAAAATATAGTCCACTCAAAGGAGGCCCACTCAAAAGAATATCAAAGGAGAATACAGCCCACTCAAAGGAGACCACTCAAAGGAGAATATAGCACACTCAAAGGAGAATATAAAGGAGAATATAACCCACAAGCCCCTCAAAGGAGAATACAACCCACTCAAAGGAGAATATAAAGAATATAACCCACTCAAAGGAGAATACAACCCACTCAAAGGAGAATACAACCCACTCAAAGGAGACTACAACCCACTCAAAGGAGAATACAGCCCACTCAAAGGAGAATACAACCCCCTCAGAGGAAAATATAGTCCACTCAAAGGAGAATACAACCCCCTCAGAGGAAAATATAGTCCACTCAAAGGAGAATACAACCCCTCAAAGGAAAATATAGTCCACTCAAAGGAGAATACAACCCCTCAAAGGAAAATATAGTCCACTCAAAGGAGAATACAACCCCCTCAAAGGAGAATACAACCCCTCAAAGGAAAATATAGTCCACTCAAAGGAGAATACAACCCCCTCAGAGGAAAAAAGTCCACTAGTCAAAGGAAAATATAGTCCACTCAAAGGAGAATACAACCCCCTCAAAGGAAAATATAGTCCCTCAAAGGAGAATACAACCCCTCAAAGGAAAATATAGTCCACTCAAAGGAGAATACAACCCCCTCAAAGGAGAATACAACCCCCTCAAAGGAAAATATAGTCCACTCAAAGGAGAATACAACCCCCTCAAAGGAAAATATAGTCCACTCAAAGGAGAATACAACCCCCTCAGATGAAAATATAGTCCACTCAAAGGAGAATACAACCCCCTCAGAGGAGAATACAACCCACTCAAAGGAGAATACAACCCACTCAAAGGAGAATACAACCCACTCAAAGGAGACTACAACCCACTCAAAGGAGACTTACAACCCCCTCAGAGGAAAATATAGTCCACTCAAAGGAGAATACAACCCCCTCAGAGGAAAATATAGTCCACTCAAAGGAGAATACAACCCCCTCAAAGGAAAATATAGTCCACTCAAAGGAGAATACAACCCCCTCAAAGGAAAATATAGTCCACTCAAAGGAGAATACAACCCCCTCAAAGGAGAATACAACCCCCTCAAAGGAAAATATAGTCCACTCAAAGGAGAATACAACCCCCTCAGAGGAAAATATAGTCCACTCAAAGGAGTTTACAACCCCCTCAAAGGAAAATATAGTCCACTCAAAGGAGAATACAACCCCCTCAAAGGAAAATATAGTCCACTCAAAGGAGAATACAACCCCCTCAAAGGAGAATACAACCCCCTCAAAGGAAAATATAGTCCACTCAAAGGAGAATACAACCCCCTCAAAGGAAAATATAGTCCACTCAAAGGAGAATACAACCCCCTCAGAGGAAAATATAGTCCACTCAAAGGAGAATACAACCCCCTCAGAGGAGAATACAACCCACTCAAAGGAGAATACAACCCACTCAAAGGAGAATACAACCCACTCAAAGGAGACTACAACCCACTCAAAGGAGACTTACAACCCCCTCAGAGGAAAATATAGTCCACTCAAAGGAGAATACAACCCCCTCAGAGGAAAATATAGTCCACTCAAAGGAGAATACAACCCCCTCAAAGGAAAATATAGTCCACTCAAAGGAGAATACAACCCCTCAAAGGAAAATATAGTCCACTCAAAGGAGAATACAACCCCCTCAAAGGAGAATACAACCCCTCAAAGGAAAATATAGTCCACTCAAAGGAGAATACAACCCCTCAGAGGAAAATATAGTCCACTCAAAGGAGTTTACAACCCCTCAAAGGAAAATATAGTCCACTCAAAGGAGAATACAACCCCTCAAAGGAAAATATAGTCCACTCAAAGGAGAATACAACCCCCTCAAAGGAAAATATAGTCCACTCAAAGGAGAATACAACCCCTCAAAGGAGAATACAACCCCTCAAAGGAAAATATAGTCCACTCAAAGGAGAATACAACCCCTCAAAGGAAAATATAGTCCACTCAAAGGAGAATACAACCCCTCAGAGGAAAATATAGTCCACTCAAAGGAGAATACAACCCCTCAGAGGAGAATACAACCCACTCAAAGGAGAATACAACCCACTCAAAGGAGAATACAACCCACTCAAAGGAGACTACAACCCACTCAAAGGAGACTTACAACCCCTCAGAGGAAAATATAGTCCACTCAAAGGAGAATACAACCCCTCAGAGGAAAATATAGTCCACTCAAAGGAGAATACAACCCCTCAAAGGAAAATATAGTCCACTCAAAGGAGAATACAACCCCTCAAAGGAAAATATAGTCCACTCAAAGGAGAATACAACCCCCTCAAAGGAGAATACAACCCCCTCAAAGGAAAATATAGTCCACTCAAAGGAGAATACAACCCCCTCAGAGGAAAATATAGTCCACTCAAAGGAGTTTACAACCCCCTCAAAGGAAAATATAGTCCACTCAAAGGAGAATACAACCCCCTCAAAGGAAAATATAGTCCACTCAAAGGAGAATACAACCCCCTCAAAGGAAAATATAGTCCACTCAAAGGAGAATACAACCCCCTCAAAGGAGAATACAACCCCCTCAAAGGAAAATATAGTCCACTCAAAGGAGAATACAACCCCCTCAAAGGAAAATATAGTCCACTCAAAGGAGAATACAACCCCCTCAGAGGAAAATATAGTCCACTCAAAGGAGAATACAACCCCCTCAGAGGAGAATACAACCCACTCAAAGGAGAATACAACCCACTCAAAGGAGAATACAACCCACTCAAAGGAGACTACAACCCACTCAAAGGAGACTTACAACCCCTCAGAGGAAAATATAGTCCACTCAAAGGAGAATACAACCCCCTCAGAGGAAAATATAGTCCACTCAAAGGAGAATACAACCCCCTCAGAGGAAAATATAGTCCACTCAAAGGAGAATACAACCCCCTCAAAGGAAAATATAGTCCACTCAAAGGAGAATACAACCCCCTCAGAGGAAAATATAGTCCACTCAAAGGAGAATACAACCCCCTCAGAGGAAAATATAGTCCACTCAAAGGAGAATACAACCCCCTCAAAGGAGAATTACAACCCCCTCAAAGGAAAATATAGTCCACTCAAAGGAGTTTACAGCCCACTCAAAGGAGAATACAACCCCCTCAAAGGAGAATACAACCCACTCAAAGGAGTTTACAACCCACTCAAAGGAGTTTACAACCCACTCAAAGGAGAATACAACCCACTCAAAGGAGTTTACAACCCACTCAAAGGAGAATACAACCCACTCAAAGGAGTATATTGTCTATTAAAAGTATTGCAATTGTTTTGAGACATCACTTGCTGAGGACATGTGAAAATGTTGGACAAGACACGGAAAAACCAGAGCCGTGATTCATTATGATCCAAAACACACAACATAATCTACTGTAACATTGAGTACGTTTACATGCACAGTAATAATTCCATATGAACTGATTATGGCAGTAGACAGATGATGAAATAGTCATGTAAACACCTTCCTCTGCTTATCTTAATTGGCGTGAGGTCAAAATCACAGTAAGCATACGGCGATTTAAACACCTGGTTGTCTGAGCAACGGTTGAAATGATTAGGACATGTAAACACCTTAATCGACGTTCCAGCAGTGTAATTGATTTGTGTATGTGCCAGCACCAGCCGAGAGCCTCCCTCTTTAGTGCGAAGGAAGTGAGTTCAGAACAACTGAATGCATGTGTCTTAAAAGTAGCTTTCACACACCAACTTTATATGTCCGAAATCAGAATCAAATATGCTTTCCAGAAATAACATCTTCATTGTGGTTCAACATTTATTTTCAGATTGCCATCAGGTGGCCTGATTTCAGATGTGTCCATGTAAACAGGTTTATTAGGGAAATCGTTCTTCTTGCAAAGCATGTAAACATTTTAATCAAACTATTATATTAATCTGACTATCCACAATAATCACATTATTGTACCCATGTAATCGTACTCAGTGTCGTTGTCAGGTAAAAGTGCAAATCTTGTGGAAGGGCAGTGAAGACAATCAGTGCTACAAAACTGGAAGAACAGTGTCCTCAGAACAGACAGCGCTGGCCGCAGTTACAGATATGTTCCAGCAGGTGTCTCCACACTCTCTCCCACTGCAGTCCTTCCCAGCCTCCTCACATCATATCACTCCGTCTGCAGCCTACTAAGGGCTCCCATAAGAGTTTACAAGCGCTACAAATCCCTCCAAAGCACCGCAGCCTCTCAGACCTGCAACCGCTTAGACCTACAGCCAAGCATCCCTGCAACCAGGCACACGTGCAGTCAGGTATAACTGAAGATAGGCAGACCTGCAGCTAGACAGACCTGCAGCCAGGCAGACCTGCAGTAGATCAGTGCACCACTCACAGGGACACACTGACTCTCCAGCCCTCTACCACTGCTCCACTGTCTGACCTTGTGGCTACTGATGAACTGTTTCCCCTTCCGACCCTAAACTGACCTCTAACTACTACTACAGAACCAGGGAAAGAGAATTAGAAAGATTGAAAGGGATGGAGAGAAATGGAGAGAGAAAGGGAGAGGGCTTGAGCCCCCCCTCCTCAACCTCTCTTTCTCTCGGGTCAGCCCCCTCTCTCTGCACAACCTCTCTCTGCCTCTCCATCTCCCCCTGTAGGCAATGCCTTTGTTTGTGATCTCTATAGCAGGAACCTCCACGTCTGGAGGAAACCAAGCGAGGTGAAAACATGGTTCTACAGGGAGTGAGGGATGGAGGGAGGGAGTGAGGGAGTGTGGTAGGGAGGGAGTGTGGTAGGGAGGGAGTGTGGTAGGGAGGGAGTGTGGTAGGGAGGGAGGGAGGGAGTGTGGTAGGGAGGGAGTGAGGGAGGGAGTGAGGGAGGGAGTGTGGTAGGGAGGGAGTGTGGTAGGGAGGGAGGGAGTGTGGTAGGGAGGGAGTGAGGGAGGGAGGAAGGGAGTGTGGT
>NC_060180.1:7170850-7178350 GCF_021184085.1 Oncorhynchus gorbuscha | reverse complement strand
GTGCTACGGGGCGGTAATCATTTAGGCAGGTTACCTTCACTTTCTTGGGCACAGGGACTATGGTGGTCTGCTTGAACCATGTAAGTATTCTCCACACTCTACTCTCTCTTCTCCTCTATTTCCCTCCCTTCTCCTCCTCTCGTTTCCTCGCTCCTCCTTTCCCTTCTCTCTCCTATCCTCTTCTCTCCTCCACTTCCATTGCTTTTCCTCTCTCCTCTCCACCTCCTTCCTCTCCTCTCCTTCTCTCCACCTCCCTCTCTTCTCCTCCCTTCTCCTCCACCTCCCTCTCTCCCCTCTTCCTTCTATTTCTCTCGACTCCTGCTGGAAAGTACTGGAAAATCCCTGAGATGAAAGCACAGCTAGCTACTCCATGTCCTCACTATCAAAATAACACAGAGAAATAATAGTTCATGTTATCTGATCTCAGAGCAGAAACATGTCCATCGCTGTCTGATGAAACAGCTTGCTGTGCTACTCAGTGTTTCACCACTTCTTTCCAAGGATGATAAATTCATTAAAAAGTACTGAAAACTCATTTTGAATTGTGGGTAATAATGGGTTTTCCAGGGTACACGTGTCCCAAAATGTGTTTTCAAGCTTTTGTGTGTGTGTGTGTGTGTTTGTGTGGAGTTGCAGGTGAATTGCCTCTTCAATAACCTCATCTGCTGTGTCGAGTTCCACTTACCAGTGGTGCAGAGCAGGGCTTACTTACACACACACACACACACAAACACACACAGAATTATGTTGTGCATTTAACAAGCCTTAAAAAGCGACAGGAGGCCGTGGTGAATCAAAATAACCAAACCACAAAACCGCACGCTGCAGTAAAGCTACTACAAACACACACAATGTACCCTGCAATGATGAGCCCAACAACCTGAGGGGTAGTGGGGCAAATAATGACTGCTCTGAAACAGAAACTCAGTAATATAAAATCACTGGAGTATGGTGGGCAACAACACCGTAGAGGAAATGATACGTCTTCATCATCACACACACACAATGTACTTTCAATATGAGAGAAGACAGTCTGGGTACACACACACACAATGTACTGTCAATATGAGAGAAGACAGTCTGGGCACACACACACACAATGCACTGTCAATATGAGAGAAGACAGTCTGGGTACACACACACTGCACTGTCAATATGAGAGAAGACAGTCTGGGTACACACACACACAATGCACTGTCAATATGAGAGAAGACAGTCTGGGTACACACACACACACACACACACACACACACACACACACACACACACACACACACACACACACACACACACACACACACACACACACACACACACACACACACACACACACACACACACACACACACACACACACACACACACACACACACACACACACACAATGCACTGTCAATATGAGAGAAGACAGTCTGGGTACACACACACAATGCACTGTCAATATGAGAGAAGACAGTCTGGGTACACACACACAATGCACTGTCAATATGAGAGAAGACAGTCTGGGTACACACACACACACAATGCACTGTCAATATGAGAGAAGACAGTCTGGGCACACACACACACAATGTACTGTCAATATGAGAGAAGACAGTCTGGGTACACACACACAATGCACTGTCAATATGAGAGAAGACAGTCTAGGCACACACACAATGCACTGTCAATATGAGAGAAGACAGTCTGGGCACACACACAATGCACTGTCAATATGAGGGAAGACAGTCTGGGCACACACACACACACACACACACACACACACACACACACACACACACACACACACACACACACACACACACACACACACACACACACACACACACACACACACACACACACACACACACACACACACACACAGAGAATTATGTTGTGCATTTAACAAGCCTTAAAAAGCGACAGGAGGCCGTGGTGAATCAAAATAACCAAACCACAAAACCGCACACTGCAGTAAAGCTACTACAAACACACACAATGTACCCTGCAATGATGAGCCCAACAACCTGGGGGGTAGTGGGGCAAATAATGACTGCTCTGAAACAGAAACTCAGTAATATAAAATCACTGGAGTATGGTGGGCAACAACACCGTAGAGGAAATGATACGTCTTCATCATCACACACACACAATGTACTGTCAATATGAGAGAAGACAGTCTGGGTACACACACACACACACAATGCACTGTCAATAGAAGACAGTCTGGGCCTGACTACTGATCAAGGATCAGTTTAGCCTTTTAGATCCTAGAGGGAAATGATATGTCTTCATAATCACACACAAACACACAATGCACTGTCAATATGAGAGAAGGCAGTCTGGGCCTGACTACTGATCAAGGATCAGTTTATCCTTTTAGATCCTAGAGGGAAATGATCCTAGATCAGCACTCCTACCCTGAGACATTTTGAGACAGGTAGCGTTGGGACAGGTAGCATTCTCCTGGAATCCACCAAACCCATATTCGTCCGTTGTACTGCCAGATGGTGAAGTGTGATTCATCACTCTAGAGAACGTGTTTCCACCACTAAAGAGTCCAATGGAGGAAAGCTTAACATCACTTCAGGCGATGCTTGGCATTGCGCATGGTGATCTTAGGCTTGTGTGCGGCGGCTCGGCCATGGAATCCCATTTCATGAAGCTCCCAATGAACAGTTCTTGTGCTGACGTTGCTTCCAGAGACAGTTTGGAACTCAGTAGTGAGTGTTGCAACCGAGGTCAGATGATTTTGAGCTTGTGTGGCCTACCACTTTGTGGCTGAGCTGTTGTTGCCCCTAAACATTTCCACTTCACAATAACACTTACAGTTGACCAGGACAGAACTAGCAGGGCAGAAATTTGACAAACTGACTTGTTGGAAAGGTGGCATCCTATGACAGTGCCACATTGAAAGTCAGAGCTCTTCAGTAAGGCCATTCTACTGCCAGTGTTTGTCTATGGAGATTGCATGGCTGTGTGATAGATGTTATATACCTGTCAGCAAAGAGTGTGGCTGAAATAACCGATTCCACTCATTTGAATGGGTGTCCACATACTTTGGTATGTATAACTTCTTTCACCACTCCTCTCTAGTCAGAAAGAGAGGTCAGAAAGAGAGGTCAGAGAGAGAGAGAGAGAGAGGGTATGTACATAGTCAATGGTAGGCTTCGAGGGGACTCCTATGGTAGGTACACCTATAGCTCATCTCTTGGCAGTAGTACTGCAGACTACTTTATTACTGACCTCAACCCAGAGTCTCTCAGAGAGTTCACAGACAGTCCACTGACATCCCTATTAGATCACAGAAAATCACAGTCTACTTGAACATGAGGCATCAAAGCCAAAGGAACTGAGTAATATTAAGAAATGCTATAGATGGAAGGAATGTAGAGTGGAAACTTATCAACAAAACATTTAGGCAACAACAAATTCAGTCCCTTTTAGACAACTTCCTGGACAAAACGTTCCACTGTAATAGTGAAGGTGTAAACTTGGCAGTAGAAAATCTTAACAGTATATTTGACCTCAGCTTCCCTATGAAATCTACAAATGTCAAACAGAAAACCAAAGTAAATGAACAACAATGACAAACGGTTTGATGAAGAATGCAAAACATAAGAAAGTCATTGTGAAACCTATTCAACCAAAAACATAAGAGACCCAGAAAACCAGAGTCTACGCCTTCACTATGGTGAATCACTAAAACAATACAGAAATACACTACGGAAAAAGAAGGAACAGCATGTCAGAAATCAGCTCAATGTAATTGAAGAATCCATAGACTCTAACCACTTCTGGGAAAATTTGAAAAAAACTCAAATAACAACAACACAAAGAATTATGTATCCAAAATGGAGACGGATAAACTACTTCTCCAATCTTTTTGGTTCTATAACAAAGAACCAACAGCAAAAACATAGACAAGATCAAATACAAATCTTAGAATCAACTATTAAAAACTCCCACAACCCACTGGATTCTGCAATTACATTGAATGAATTACAGGAGAAAATACAAACCCTACAACCCAAAAAGGCCTGTGGTGTTGATGGTGTCCACAATGAAATGATCAAATATACAGACCACAACATACAATTTGCTATATTTAAACTCTAACATCATCCTCAGCTCTGGCATCTTCCAAATATTTGGAACCAATGGCTGATCACCCCAATCCACAAAAGTGGAGACAAATTTGACCCCAATAACTACCGTGGGAAATGCATCAACAGCAACCTTGAGAAAGTCCTCTGCATTATCATTAACAGCAGACTCATACATTTCCTCAGTGAAAACAATGTACTGAGCAAATGTCAAATTGGCTTTTTACCAAATTACCACGTGTTCATCCTGCACACCCTAATTGACAAACAAACCAAAACAAAGGCAAAGTCTTCTCATGCTTTGTTGATTTCAAAAAAGCCTTTGACTCAATTTGGTATGATGGTCTGCTATACAAAATGATGGAAAGTGGTGTTGAGGGAAAAATATACAACATTATAAAATCCATGTACACAAACAACAAGTGTGCGGTGAAAATGTGGAAAAAAACCACATTGCTTTCCAAAGGGCCGTGGGGGGAGTCAGGGATGCAGCCGAAGGCCCACCCTCTATAACATAGAGCAGCAAGAAAAAGTATGTGAACCTTTTGGAAATACCTGGATTTCTGCATATATTGGTCATAAAATCTGATCTAGGTCACAACAATAGACAAACACAGTTTGCTTAAACCAATAACACAAACAAGTTTTCATGTCTTCATTGAACACACCATGTAAACATTGACAGTGCGGGGGGGTGAACCCTTGGGTTTAATAACTGGCTGACCCTCCTTTGGCAGCAGTAACCTCAACCAAACATTTTCTGCAGTTGTGGATCAGAACTGCACAACGGTCAGGAGGAATTTTGGACCATTCCTCTTTACAAACTGTTTCAGTTTATTCTTGGGATGTCTGCTGTGAACCGCTCCCGAGGTCATACCACAGCATCTCAATGGGGTTGAGGTCAGGACTCTGACTGGGCCACTCAGGTTGAGGTCAGGACTCTGACTGGGCCACTCAGGTTGAGGTCAGGACTCTGACTGGGCCACTCAGGTTGAGGTCAGGACTCTGACTGGGCCACTCAGGTTGAGGTCAGGACTCTGACTGGGCCACTCAGGTTGAGGTCAGGACTCTGACTGGGCCACTCAGGTTGAGGTCAGGACTCTGACTGGGCCACTCAGGTTGAGGTCAGGACTCTGACTGGGCCACTCAGGTTGAGGTCAGGACTCTGACTGGGCCACTCAGGTTGAGGTCAGGACTCTGACTGGGCCACTCAGGTTGAGGTCAGGACTCTGACTGGGCCACTCAGGTTGAGGTCAGGACTCTGACTGGGCCACTCCTGAAGGGTTATTTTTTCTGTTTAATCCATTCTGTTGTTGATTTACTTCTGTGTTTTGGGTCGTTGTCCTGTTGCATCACCCAACTTCTTTGAGCTTCAATTGGCAGACAGATAGCCTTACATTCTCCTGCAAAATGTCTTCATAAACTTGGGAATTCATTTTTCCGTCAATGATAACAAGCTGTCCAGGCCCCGAGGCAGCAAAACAGTCCCAAACCATGATGCTCCCTCCACCATACTTTACAGTTGGGAGGTTTTGATGTTGATGTGCTGTGCCTTTTTTTCTCCATACATAAAGTTGTGTGTTTAAGGGAGGACACCACAGAAGAAGCCACTGCTGTCCCAAAAAAACATTGATGCACATTTGAAGTTTGCAAAAGTGCACCTGGATGTTCCACAACTCAACTGTAGTCTCATCTGTCCAAATAATATTTTGCACTTTTGCGAACTTCAGACGTGCAGTAATGTGGCTTCTTCCGTGGTGTCCTCCCATGAACACCATTCTTGTTTAGTGTTTTACGTATCGTAGACTCGTCAAAATAAATGTTAGCATGTTCCAGAGATTTCTGTAAGTCTTCAGCTGACATTCTAGGATTCTTCTTAACCTTATTAAGCATTCTGCACGTTGCTCCTTACAGTCATCTTTGCAGGACTGTACTCTCTGCTCTCTTAGGGAGAGTAGCAACAGTGCTGAACTTTCTCCATTTATAGACAGTTTATCTTACCGTGGACTGATGAACATCAAGGCTTTTAGAGATACTTTAGTAACCCTGTCCAGATTTATGCAAGTCAACAATTCTTCAAATGATGTCTTCGGAGATCTCTTTCATTTGAGTCATGGTTCACATCAGGAAATGCTTCTTGTGAGTAGCAAACTCAAATTTTGTGAGTGTTTTTTATAGGGCAGGGCAGCTCTAACCGATATCTCCAATCTGGTCTCATTGATTGGACGTCTCATTGATTGGCCGGTTCCCCTCTTTCCACTGGGATTCTCTGCCTCTAACCCTATTACAGGGCTGAGTCACTGGCTTACTGGGGCTCTCTCATGCCGTCCCTGCAGGGGGTGCGTCACCTGAGTGGGTTGATTCACTGTTGTGGTCATCCTGTCTGGGTTGCCCCCCTTGGGTTGTGCCGTGGCGGAGATCTTTGTGGGCTATACTCAGCCTTGTCTCAGGATGGTAAGTTGGTGGTTGAAGATATCCCTCTAGTGGTGTGGGGGCTGTGCTTTGGCAAAGTGGGTGGGGTTATATCCTTCCTGTTTGGCCCTGTCCGGGGGTGTCTTCGGATGGGGCCACAGTGTCTCCTGACCCCTCCTGTCTCAGCCTCCAGTATTTATGCTGCAGTAGTTTGTGTCGGGGGGCTAGGGTCAGTTTGTTATATCTGGAGTACTTCCCCTGTCCTATTCGGTGTCCTGTGTGAATCTAAGTGTGCGTTCTCTAATTCTCTCCTTCTTTCTTTCTCTCTCTCGGAGGACCTGAGCCCTAGGACCATGCCCCAGGACTACCTGACATGATGACTCCTTGCTGTCCCCAGTCCACCTGGCCATGCTGCTGCTCCAGTTTCAACTGACCTGAGCCCTAGGACCATGCCCCAGGACTACCTGACATGATGACTCCTTGCTGTCCCCAGTCCACCTGGCCCTGATGCTGCTCCAGTTTCAACTGTTCTGCCTTACTATTATTCGACCATGCTGGTCATTTATGAACATTTGAACATCTTGGCCATGTTCTGTTATAATCTCCACCCGGCACAGCCAGAAGAGGACTGGCCACCCCACATATGCTCTCTCTAATTCTCTCTTTCTTTCTCTCGGAGGAGGACCTGAGCCCTAGGACCGTGCCCCAGGACTACCTGACATGATGACTCCTTGCTGTCCCCAGTCCACCTGACTGTGCTGCTGCTCCAGTTTCAACTGTTCTGCCTTATTATTATTCGACCATGCTGGTCATTTATGAACATTTGAACATCTTGGCCATGTTCTGTTATAATCTCCACCCGGCACAGCCAGAAGAGGACTGGCCACCCCACATAGCCTGGTTCCTCTCTAGGTTTCTTCCTAGGTTTTGGCCTTTCTAGGGAGTTTTTCCTAGCCACCGTGCTTCTACACCTGCATTGCTTGCTGTTTGGGGTTTTAGG
>NC_060180.1:7148350-7165850 GCF_021184085.1 Oncorhynchus gorbuscha | reverse complement strand
CACACACACACACACACACACACACACACACACACACACACACACACACACACACAGCTTAACATGTATGTGCCCCAGATACCTAAGGGGCTATGGATCCATACCACCGGTGTTTGAAAAATGTTGTATCTAAGAGCATTGAGAACTGTGCTGAGAGCAAGGGCGTGGGAGACATGGTACTTTGTGTGTGTGTTCTTGCACATGCGCGTGTGTGGGTGTGTTTTAAAAAAAGTGCCTACAGAAGATCAATGCAAGAATGACAAAACCAGGTCGTCCATGAGTTAAACTGCACTTAGGAATCACATGATAGTCAATGAAGCCATAGAAACGTATTCAATAGAATGTTCCTGTGTTCTAGAACTATAAATAACTGCTGATGTAGATTGTATGTCCTGGCAGACTGCAGACTGAAAGTGGAGATGCCATGTGTCACGTGACTGAGCATGAGTTCTTGTCCAACGAAACAAGGCTGTGAGGGTGGACAGTACCACAGAATGTTACATAATAAAACAGTAGATGACACTTAGAAACCAGGCCGGCATGGAGCAGAGGAGAGGATGTAGACATCACATTCTAATCAGCCAAGGAGGAGAGGAGAAGAGAGGAGGTAGAGGACAGGAGGTGAGAGTAGGTGAGAGTAGGGAGAGGAGAGGATAGGAGAGTAGGGAGAGGAGAGTAGGGAGGACAGGAGAGGAGAGGAGGGAGAGGACAGGAGGTGAGAGTAGAAGAGAGTAGGGAGAGGAGAGGAGGGGAGAGTAGGGAGAGGAGGGGAGAGTAGGGAGAGGAGGGGAGAGTAGGGAGAGGAGAAGAGAGTAGGGAGAGGAGAGGATAGGAGAGTAGGGAGAGGAGAGGAGAGGAGAGTAGGGAGGACAGGAGGGGAGAGGAGGGAGAGGACATGAGGTGAGAGTAGAAGAGAGTAGGGAGAGGAGAGGAGGGGAGAGTAGGGAGGACAGGAGGGGAGAGGAGGGAGAGGACAGGAGGGGAGAGGAGGGAGAGGACAGGAGGTGAGAGGAGAAGAGAGTAGGGAGAGGAGAGGAGGGGAGAGTAGGGAGGACAGGAGGGGAGAGGAGGGAGAGGACAGGAGGTGAGAGTAGAAGAGAGTAGGGAGAGGAGAGGAGGGAGAGTAGGGAGGACAGGAGGGGAGAGGAGGGAGAGGACAGGAGGGAGAGGAGGGAGAGGACAGGAGGTGAGAGGAGAAGAGAGTAGGGAGAGGAGAGGAGGGAGAGTAGGGAGGACAGGAGGGAGAGGAGGGAGAGGACAGGAGGTGAGAGTAGAAGAGAGTAGGGAGAGGAGAGGAGGGGAGAGTAGGGAGGACAGGAGGGGAGAGGAGGGAGAGGACAGGAGGGGAGAGTAGAAGAGAGTAGGGAGAGGAGAGGAGGGGAGAGTAGGGAGAGGAGGGAGAGGACAGGAGGGGAGAGGAGGGAGAGGACAGGAGGGGAGAGGAGGGAGGACAGGAGGGGAGAGGAGGGAGAGGACAGGAGGTGAGAGTAGAAGAGAGTAGGGACAGGAGAGGATAGGAGAGTAGGGAGAGGAGAGGAGAGTAGGGAGAGGAGAGGAGAGGAGAGTAGGGAGAGGAGAGGAGAGTAGGGAGGACAGGAGGGGAGAGGACAGGAGGTGAGAGTAGAAGAGAGTAGGGACAGGAGAGGATAGGAGAGTAGGGAGAGGAGAGGAGAGTAGGGAGAGGAGAGGAGAGGAGAGTAGGGATAGGAGAGGAGAGTAGGGAGGACAGGAGGGGAGAGGAGGGAGAGGACAGGAGGGGAGAGGAGGGAGAGGACAGGAGGTGAGAGTAGAAGAGAGTAGGGAGAGGAGAGGAGGGGAGAGTAGGGAGGACAGGAGGGGAGAGGAGGGAGAGGACAGGAGGTGAGAGTAGAAGAGAGTAGGGAGAGGAGAGGAGGGGAGAGTAGGGAGAGGAGGGGAGAGGACAGGAGGGGAGAGGAGGGAGAGGCAGGAGGGGAGAGGAGGGAGAGGACAGGAGGGGAGAGTAGGGAGGACAGGGGGGGAGAGGAGAGAGAGGACAGGAGGTGAGAGTAGAAGAGAGTAGGGACAGGAGAGGAGAGTAGGGAGAGGAGAGGAGAGTAGGGAGAGGAGAGGAGAGTAGGGAGGACAGGAGGGGAGAGGAGGGAGAGGACAGGAGGTGAGAGTAGAAGAGAGTAGGGAGAGGAGAGCAGGGGAGAGTAGGGAGAGGAGGGGAGAGGAGAGTAGGTGAGAGTAGGTGAGAGTAGGAAGAGGAGAGGATAGGAGAGTAGGGAGAGGAGAGGAGAGTAGGGAGGACAGGAGGGGAGAGGAGGGAGAGGACAGGAGGTGAGAGTAGAAGAGAGTAGGGAGAGGAGGGGAGGGTAGGGAGGACAGGAGGGGAGAGGAGGGAGAGGACAGGAGGTGAGAGTAGGGAGAGGAGAGGAGCGTAGGGAGGACAGGAGGGGAGAGTAGGGAGAGGAGAGGAGAGTAGGGAGGACAGGAGGGGAGAGTAGGGAGAGGAGAGGAGAGTAGGGAGAGGAGAAGATAGTAGGGAGAGGAGAGGAGAGTAGGGAGGACAGGAGGGGAGAGGAGGGAGAGGACAGGAGGTGAGAGTAGGGAGAGGAGAGGAGAGTAGGGAGGACAGGAGTGGAGAGCTGGTGAGAGGAGACGAGAGTAGGGAGGACAGGAGGGGAGAGTAGGGAGAGGAGAGGAGAGTAGGGAGGACAGGAGGGGAGAGGAGGGAGAGGACAGGAGGTGAGAGTAGAAGAGAGTAGGGAGAGGAGAGGAGGGGAGAGTAGGGAGAGGAGGGGAGAGTAGGGAGAGGAGAAGAGAGGAGAGAGAGGAGAGGATAGGAGAGTAGGGAGAGGAGCGAGTGGAGAGGATAGGAGAGTAGGGAGAGGAGAAGAGAGGAGAGGAGCGAGAGGAGAGGATAGGAGAGTAGGGAGAGGAGAAGAGAGGAGATGAGAGAATAGGAGAGTGGGGAGAGGAGAAGAGAGGAGAGGAGAGAGAGGATAGGATAGGAGAGTAGGGAGAGGAGAGGAGAGAGAGGAGAGGATAGGAGAGTAGGGAGAGGAGAAGAGAGGAGAGGAGAGAGAGGAGAAGAGAGGAGAGGAGAGAGAGGAGAGGATAGGAGAGTAGGGAGAGAAGAGAGGAGAGGAGAGAGAGGATAGGAGAGTAGGGAGGGGAGAGGAGGGAGAGAAGAGAGGGAGTGAAGACGAGGGAGAGGAGAGGGGGAGAGGAGAGGAGTGAGAGGACAGGAGGTGAGAGTATGAGAGAGTAGGGAGAGGAGAGGAGGGGAGAGTAGGGAGAGGAGGGGAGAGTAGAGAGAGGGGGAGAGTAGGGAGGACATGAGGGGAGAGGAGGGAGGAGAGAGGAGGGAGAGGAGAAGAGAGGAGAGGAGAGTAGGGAGAGGAGAGGAGGGAGAGGAGAGTAGGGAGAGGAGAGGGGAGAGGAGTAGGGAGGACATGAGGGGAGAGGAGGGAGGGGAGAGGAGGGAGAGGAGAAGAGAGGAGAGTAGGGAGAGGAGAGGGGAGAGGAGTAGGGAGGACATGAGGGGAGAGGACAGGAGGAGAGAGGAGGGAGAGGAGGGAGGGCAGAGGAGGGAGAGGAGAAGAGAGGAGAGTAGGGAGAGGAGAGTAGGGAGAGGAGAGGGGAGAGGAGTAGGGAGGACATGAGGGGAGAGGAGGGAGGGGAGAGGAGGGGGAGGAGAAGAGAGGAGAGGAGAGTAGGGAGAGGAGAGGGGAGAGGAGTAGGGAGGACATGAGGGGAGAGAAGGGAGGGGAGAGGAGGGAGAGGAGAGTAGGGAGAGGAGAGGGGAGAGGAGTAGGGAGGACATGAGGGGAGAGGAGGGAGGGGAGAGGAGGGAGAGGAGGGAGGGGAGAGGAGAAGAGAGGAGAGTAGGGAGATGATAAGTAGGGAGAGGAGAGTAGGGAGAGGAGAGGGGAGAGGAGTAGGGAGGACATGAGGGGAGAGGAGAAGAGAGGAGAGTAGGGAGAGGAGAGGAGGGAGGAGAGAGGAGAGGAGGGAGGGGAGAGGAGGGAGAGGAGGGAGGGGAGAGGAGGGAGAGAAGACAAGGGAGAGAAGAGGAGAGGAGGGAGAGAGAGAAGATGAGGAGGGAGAGAGAGAAGACGAGGGAGAGGAGAGGAGGGAGAGGACAGGAGGGAGGGAGAGGAGAGGAGGGAGAGGACAGGAGGGAGGGAGAGGAGGGAGAGGGTGTCGTGTGACTGACGGCCAGGGCACTCCAGCAGGATTGTTAACTCACACTCTCTGTGATTGCTGAACGGGTAAACTGAGAAATACCATGTCCTTCAGTTTCAGCATTACCAAACTGCTGACCCAACAGCAGTGTGTGTGTGACAGAGAGAGAGAGAGAGAGAGAGAGAGAGAGAGAGAGAGAGAGAGAGAGAGAGAGAGAGAGAGAGAGAATGTGTAGTGTGTAATTACAGCTGTTGTACAGAACATGTCTCAGACCCCTATCTGAGTACACTGTTAATGCCAGACTCCCAGATACATGTGCCGTTATGAACATAACAGGCATACCGACAGTACACAGACACACAGCGTGCAAGCAGACTGTGCTAGAAATGCACTTACGTAGCTAACCACTTCAACATCTCTGAGACCATACAATAACTGTGCTGCTAGGAGGAAACGTAGTGAAAGAAGCTTACAAATTTAATGTGCATTCAATGGGGGTAATTACAAATGTGTGTGTGTGTCTGTGTGTGTGTGTGTCTGTGTGTGTGTGTTTCTGTGTGTGTGTGTGTGTGTGTGTGTGTGTGTGTGTGTGTGTGTGTGTGTGTGTGTGTGTGTGTGTGTGTGTGTGTGTGTGTGTGTGTGTGTGTGTGTGTGTGTGTGTGTGTGTGTGTGTGTGTGTGTGTGTGTGTGTGTGTGTGTGTGTGTGTGTGTCACAGTCAGCACTGGAGCAGTACGTTATGATACAAAGTGCTAAAATGTCTCTCTACATTGACAGCTGAGGTAGAGGTCATTAACCGAGCTGTAGTGGCCTTTATGTTCAAAGCCCAACAGAACCTGTATGAGTAGTCCCTTTCAGAGACACTACCATTGGAGGGCCCCATTAGAGTACGTTGTTTACTGAAAAACACACACGCATGCACACACTGGTCCCTACACAACACACAAACACCGTAACGAGCTTCATCAAATATTTACACTTCGTATTATAAAGTAGAGCCATGTCTCAGACACAAGCGCCAAGGCCAGCTATTCCAGAACAATCCCTCTCCCTGTCAACTTCATTCTTCTCACTTAGTAACAGAGGATTACCATGACACTGTCAATGTACATTCAACTGGAGGATGACGTCACCAACCACTTCCCAGAGGCAGAGACTTGGCTGTTTATGCATGCAACTTTATTGTCCATAACTTCTCCCTGTTAGTTTAGCACCACTTATCCCTGTTAGTTTAGCACCACTTCTCCCTGTTAGTTTAGCACCACTTATCCCTGTTAGTTTAGCACCACTTCTCCCTGTTAGTTCAGCACCACTTCTCCCTGTTCATTCAGCACCACTTCTCCCTGTTAGTTTAGCACCACTTCTCCCTGTTAGTTCAGCACCACTTCTCCCTGTTCATTCAGCACCACTTCTCCCTGTTAGTTTAGCACCACTTCTCCCTGTTAGTTCAGCACCACTTCTCCCTATTCATTCAGCACCACTTCTCCCTGTTAGTTTCGCACCACTTCTCCCTGTTCATTCAGCACAACTTCTCCCTGTTCATTCAGCACAACTTCTCCCTGTTCATTCAGCACAACTTCTCCCTGTTAGTTCAGCACCACTTCTCCCTGTCAGTTTCGCACCACTTCTCCCTGTTAGTTCAGCACCACTTCTCCCTGTTAGTTTCTCACCACTTCTCCCTGTTCATTCAGCACAACTTCTCCCTGTTCATTCAGCACAACTTCTCCCTGTTCATTCAGCACCACTTCTCCCTGTTCATTCAGCACCACTTCTCCCTGTTCAGTTCAGCACCACTTCTCCCTGTTAGTTCAGCACCACTTCTCCCTGTTAGTTCAGCACCACTTCTCCCTGTTAGTTCAGCACCACTTCTCCCTGTTAGTTCAGCACCACTTCTCCCTGTTAGTTCAGCACCACTTCTCCTGTTAATAGCTGCTCATAAACATCTTGAACGACGTTCCTGTATGAGGATTAGCAGCCTGTTTAGTTATAGTTGGTACTAGTTTAGTAATTGCTAACTGGTCCCTGGAAGTGTCTACATAAGTATGTAGGACAGCCTAGTTGTGTGGCTGTAGGCCCGGTGCTCAGTGTTCAACTGCTCTGTGTGTGTGTGTCTGTACCTGTAGGAGACACTCTCTCAATTCAATTCAAGGGGCTTTATTGGCATGGGAAACATGTGTTAACATTGCCAAAGCAAGTGAAGTAGATTATAAACAAAAGTGAAATAAACAACCAAATGAACATTAAACACTCACAAAAGTTCCAAAAGAAAAGACATTTCAAATGTCTTATTATGTTTATATAGTGTTTGTAATGATGTGCAAATAGTTGAAGTTCAAAAGGGAATATAAATAAATACGGGTTGTATTTACAATGGTGTTTGTTTTTCACTGGTTGCCCTTTTCTTATGGCAACAGGTCTCAAATCTTGCTGCTGTGATGGCACACTGTGGTATTTCACCCAGTAGATATGGGAGTTTATCCAAATTGGATTGGTTTTCTAATATGGTCATACATTTAGCAGAAGGATAGGAAGTGCAGCTCAGTATACACCTCATTGTGTTGGCAGTGTGCACATAGCCTGTCTTCTCAATAGCAAGGCTATGCTCACTGAGTCTCTGTACCCTGCTTTGTTTGTCTGTCCAGACACTCTGTACCCTGCTCTGTCTGTCTGTCCAGACACTCTCCACCCTGCTCTGTCTGTCTGTCCAGACACTCTCCACCCTGCTCTGTCTGTCTGTCCAGACACTCTGTACCCTGCTCTGTCTGTCTGTCCAGACACTCTCCACCCTGCTCTGTCTGTCTGTCCAGACACTCTCCACCCTGCTCTGTCTGTCTGTCCAGACACTCTCCACCCTGCTCTGTCTGTCTGTCCAGACACTCTGTACCCTGCTCTGTCTGTCTGTCCAGACACTCTGTACCCTGCTCTGTCGGTCTGTCTGTCTGTCCAGACACTCTGTACCCTGCTCTGTCTGTCTGTCCAGACACTCTGTACCCTGCTCTCTGTCTGTCCAGACACTCTGTACCCTGCTCTCTGTCTGTCCAGACACTCTGTACCCTGCTCTGTCGGTCTGTCCAGACACTCTGTACCCTGCTCTCTGTCTGTCCAGACACTCTGTACCCTGCTCTGTCGGTCTGTCCAGACACTCTGTACCCTGCTCTGTCTGTCTGTCCAGACACTCTGTAAACCTGCTCTCTGTCTGTCCAGACACTCTGTACCCTGCTCTCTGTCTGTCCAGACACTCTGTACCCTGCTCTCTGTCTGTCCAGACACTCTGTACCCTGCTCTCTGTCTGTCCAGACACTCTGTACCCTGCTCTCTGTCTGTCCAGACACTCTGTACCCTGCTCTCTGTCTGTCCAGACACTCTGTACCCTGCTCTCTGTCTGTCCAGACACTCTGTACCCTGCTCTCTGTCTGTCCAGACACTCTGTACCCTGCTCTCTGTCTGTCCAGACACTCTGTACCCTGCTCTCTGTCTGTCCAGACACTCTGTACCCTGCTCTGTCGGTCTGTCCAGACACTCTGTACCCTGCTCTGTCGGCCTGTCCAGACACTCTGTATCCTGCTCTCTGTCTGTCCAGACACTCTGTACCCTGCTCTGTCGGTCTGTCCAGACACTCTGTACCCTGCTCTGTCGGCCTGTCCAGACACTCTGTACCCTGCTCTCTCTGTCTGTGCAGACACTCTGTACCCTGCTCTGTCGGTCTGTCCAGACACTCTGTACCCTGCTCTGTCGGTCTGTCCAGACACTCTGTACCCTGCTCTCTCTGTCTGTGCAGACACTCTGTACCCTGCTCTCTCTGTCTGTGCAGACACTCTGTACCCTGCTCTCTCTGTCTGTGCAGACACTCTGTACCCTGCTCTGTCTGTCTGTGCAGACACTCTGTACCCTGCTCTCTCTGTCTGTGCTGACACTCTGTACCCTGCTCTCTCTGTCTGTGCAGACACTCTGTACCCTGCTCTGTCGGTCTGTCTGTCCAGACACTCTGTACCCTGCTCTGTCGGTCTGTGCAGACACTCTGTACCCTGCTCTCTCTGTCTGTGCAGACACTCTGTACCCTGCTCTCTCTGTCTGTGCAGACACTCTGTACCCTGCTTTCTCTCTCTGTGCAGACACTCTGTACCCTGCTCTCTGTCTGTCCAGACACTCTGTACCCTGCTCTCTTTCTGTCCAAATACTCTACCCTGCTCTCTCTGCCTGTCTGTGTCTCTTTCTGTCCAGATACTCTGTACCCTGCTCTCTCTGCCTGTCTGTGTCTCTTTCTGTCCAGATACTCTGTACCCTGCTCTCTCTGTCTGTGTCTGCATGTCCATCTCCCTCTTCTTCTCACTCTTCTACTGTCCTTCTCATTCTTTCCATTTCTATCTCTCCATTCCTCATTCCTTTCTTTATCTTTTTCTCCCTCTCCTCAATTCACCTCCTCCCATTTCCCATCGTCACTCTCTCCTCTATTCCCTCTCTCTCCCTCCCTCCCCTTCCTCTAGCCCCCCACGTCTCTCCTCCCTCATCTCCACTCTTCATTCTCTCTATTCCTCTGGTCCTAAACCTCAGCCCCCGGGCCTCTCCTAGCTGCTCACTCAGATGGCTGTTACCATGACAACGCCAGTCTTTCAGCGAGCGCCAGGGCAAAATAATGAAGACAATGTGTTTTCCATTTAGATGAGTTTTCAGGCGCGCCACGGCAGCTAGAGAGAGAGAGATATGGAGTGTCCATCTTGCCTCTGCGGCTTTTACAGCGAAGGAAACGTAATAAGAAATTGGTCTCCCTCTCCTTCTCCCTTGCTCTCTGTCTTTCTCTCTCTCTCACACACACACACACACACACACACACACACACACACACACACACACACACACACACACACACACACACACACACACACACACACACACACACACACACACACACACACACACTACAATTCTCTGTAAGCCAGATGGGTGGTTCACTGGCAATGAGCTCATATATGGCTGTGGAACAGTTAGATTGGGAGTGGAAGGCTGGGTGTCCACGCTGAACACTAGAAATAGGCAGCAATTTGTAACACTGTCTGTGTTTGTGTGTGTGTGTGTGTGTGTGTGTAAGGCTGTATCGGGTAACAAGAGACAGGCAGAGGATTCTACATTCAACACACTACTGTAACACAGAGGAAGCAACAACCCAAAGCAGTGATATTTACTGTATAATACTGAGGAGTCATCTCTACCAGTGATATTTACTGTATAATACTGAGGAACCCATTTAAGCAGTGATATTTACTGTATAATACTGAGGAGTCATCTCTACCAGTGATATTTACTGTATAATACTGAGGAGTCATCTCTACCACTGATATTTACTATATAATACTAAGGAGTCATCTCTACCAGTGATATTTACTGTATAATACTGAGTCGTCATCTCTACCAGTGATATTTACTGTATAATACTGAGGAGTCATCTCGACCAGTGATATTTACTGTATAATACTGAGGAGTCATCTCGACCAGTGATATTTACTGTATAATACTGAGGAGTCATCTCTACCACTGATATTTACTGTATAATACTGAGTCGTCATCTCTACCAGTGATATTTACTGTATAATACTAAGGAGTCATCTCTACCAGTGATATTTACTGTATAATACTGAGGAGTCATCTCTACCAGTGATATTTACTGTATAATACTGAGGAGTCATCTCTACCAGTGATATTTACTGTATAATACTGAGGAGTCATCTCTACCAGTGATATTTACTGTATAATACTGAGGAGTCACCTCTACCACTGATATTTACTGTATAATACTAAGGAGTCATCTCTACAAGTGATATTTACTGTATAATACTGAGGAGTCATCTCTACCAGTGATATTTACTGTATAATACTAAGGAGTCATCTCTACCAGTGATATTTACTGTATAATACTAAGGAGTCATCTCTACCAGTGATATTTACTATATAATACTAAGGAGTCATCTCTACCAGTGATATTTACTGTATAATACTGAGTCGTCATCTCTACCAGTGATATTTACTGTATAATACTGAGGAGTCATCTCGACCAGTGATATTTACTGTATAATATTGAGGAGTCATCTCGACCAGTGATATTTACTGTATAATACTGAGGAGTCATCTCTACCACTGATATTTACTATATAATACTAAGGAGTCATCTCTACCAGTGATATTTACTGTATAATACTGAGTCGTCATCTCTACCAGTGATATTTACTGTATAATACTGAGGAGTCATCTCGACCAGTGATATTTACTGTATAATACTGAGGAGTCATCTCGACCAGTGATATTTACTGTATAATACTGAGGAGTCATCTCTACCACTGATATTTACTGTATAATACTGAGTCGTCATCTCTACCAGTGATATTTACTGTATAATACTGAGGAGTCATCTCGACCAGTGATATTTACTGTATAATACTGAGGAGTCATCTCTACCAGTGATATTTACTGTATAATACTGAGGAGTCATCTCTACCAGTGGTATTTACTGTATAATACTGAGGAGTCACCTCTACCACTGATATTTACTGTATAATACTAAGGAGTCATCTCTACAAGTGATATTTACTGTATAATACTGAGGAGTCATCTCTACCAGTGATATTTACTGTATAATACTAAGGAGTCATCTCTACCAGTGATATTTACTGTATAATACTAAGGAGTCATCTCTACCAGTGATATTTACTGTATAATACTGAGGAGTCATCTCTACCAGTGATATTTACTGTATAATACTGAGGAGTCATCTCTACCACTGATATTTACTATATAATACTAAGGAGTCATCTCTACCAGTGATATTTACTGTATAATACTGAGTCGTCATCTCTACCAGTGATATTTACTGTATAATACTGAGGAGTCATCTCGACCAGTGATATTTACTGTATAATACTGAGGAGTCATCTCGACCAGTGATATTTACTGTATAATACTGAGGAGTCATCTCTACCACTGATATTTACTGTATAATACTGAGTCGTCATCTCTACCAGTGATATTTACTGTATAATACTGAGGAGTCATCTCGACCAGTGATATTTACTGTATAATACTGAGGAGTCATCTCTACCAGTGATATTTACTGTATAATACTAAGGAGTCATCTCTACCAGTGATATTTACTGTATAATACTGAGGAGTCATCTCTACCAGTGATATTTACTGTATAATACTGAGGAGTCATCTCTACCAGTGATATTTACTGTATAATACTGAGGAGTCATCTCTAGGAGTCATCTCTACCAGTGATATTTACTGTATAATACTGATATTTACTGGAGTCATCTCTACCAGTGATATTTACTGTATAATACTGAGGAGTCATCTCTACCAGTGATATTTACTGTATAATACTGAGGAGTCATCTCTACCAGTGATATTTACTGTATAATACTGAGGAGTCATCTCAGTTATATTTACTGTATAAAGTGATATTTACTGTATAATACTGAGGAGTCATCTCTACCAGTGATATTTACTGTATAATATAATACAGTGATATTTACTGGAGTCATCTCTACCAGTGATATTTACTGTATAATACTAAGGAGTCATCTCTACCAGTGATATTTACTGTATAATACTGAGGAGTCATCTCTACCAGTGATATTTACTGTATAATGCTAAGGAGTCATCTCTACCAGTGATATTTACTGTATAATACTAAGGAATAATCTCTACCAGTGATATTTACTGTATAATATTGAGGTGTCATCTCTACCAGTGATATTTACTGTATAATACTAAGGAGTCATCTCGACCAGTGATATTTACTGTATAATACTAAGGAGTCATGTATAATACTGAGACGTCATCTCGACCAGTGATATTTACTGTATAATACTAAGGAGTCATCTCTACCAGTGATATTTACTGTATAATACTGAGGAGTCATCTCTACCAGTGATATTTACTGTATAATACTAAGGAGTCATCTCTACCACTGATATTTACTGTATAATACTGAGACGTCATCTCTACCAGTGATATTAACTGTATAATACTGAGTCGTCATCTCTACCAGTGATATTTACTGTATAATACTGAGACGTCATCTCTACCAGTGATATTTACTGTATAATACTGAGTCGTCATCTCTACCAGTGATATTTACTGTATAATACTAAGGAGTCATCTCTACCACTGATATTTACTGTATAATACTAAAGAGTCATGTATAATACTGAGACGTCATCTCTACCAGTGATATTTACTGTATAATACTGAGTCGTCATCTCGACCAGTGATATTTACTGTATAATACTAAGGAGTCATCTCTACCACTGATATTTACTGTATAATACTGAGACGTCATCTCGACCAGTGATATTTACTGTATAATACTAAGGAGTCATCTCTACCAGTGATATTTACTGTATAATACTAAGGAGTCATCTCTACCAGTGATATTTACTGTATAAAACTGAGGAGTCATCTCTACCAGTGATATTTACTGTATAATACTAAGGAGTCATCTCGACCACTGATATTTACTGTATAATACAGAGGAGTCATCTCTACCAGTGATATTTACTGTATAATACTGAGGAGTCATCTCTACCAGTGATATTTACTGTATAATACTAAGGAGTCATCTCGACCACTGATATTTACTGTATAATACTGAGGAGTCATCTCTACCAGTGATATTTACTGTATAATACTGAGGAGTCATCTCTACCAGTGATATTTACTGTATAATACTAAGGAGTCATCTCTACCAGTGATATTTACTGTATAATACTGAGGAGTCATCTCTACCAGTGATATTTACTGTATAATACTAAGGAGTCATCTCTACCAGTGAGATTTACTGTATAATACTGAGGAGTCATCTCTACCAGTGATATTTACTGTATAATACTGGAGTCATCTCTACCAGTGATATTTACTGTATAATACTGAGGAGTCATCTCTACCAGTGATATTTACTGTATAATACTAAGGAGTCATCTCTACCAGTGAGATTTACTGTATAATACTGAGGAGTCATCTCTACCAGTGATATTTACTGTATAATACTGAGGAGTCATCTCTACCAGTGATATTTACTGTATAATACTGAGGAGTCATCTCTACCAGTGATATTTACTGTATAATACTGAGGAGTCATCTCTACCAGTGATATTTACTGTATAATACTGAGGAGTCATCTCTACCAGTGATATTTACTGTATAATACTAAGGAGTCATCTCTACCAGTGATATTTACTGTATAATACTGAGGAGTCATCTCTACCAGTGATATTTACTGTATAATACTGAGGAGTCATCTCTACCAGTGATATTTACTGTATAATACTAAGGAGTCATCTCTACCAGTGATATTTACTGTATAATACTGAGGAGTCATCTCTACCAGTGATATTTACTGTATAATACTGAGGAGTCATCTCTACCAGTGATATTTACTGTATAATACTGAGGAGTCATCTCTACCAGTGATATTTACTGTATAATACTGAGGAGTCATCTCTACCAGTGATATTTACTGTATAATACTGAGGAGTCATCTCTACCAGTGATATTTACTGTATAATACTGAGGAGTCATCTCTACCAGTGATATTTACTGTATAATACTGAGGAGTCATCTCTACCAGTGATATTTACTGTATAATACTGAGGAGTCATCTCTACCAGTGATATTTACTGTATAATACTGAGGAGTCATCTCTACCAGTGATATTTACTGTATAATACTGAGGAGTCATCTCTACCAGTGATATTTACTGTATAATACTGAGGAGTCATCTCTACCAGTGATATTTACTGTATAATACTGAGGAGTCATCTCTACCAGTGATATTTACTGTATAATACTGAGGAGTCATCTCTACCAGTGATATTTACTGTATAATACTAAGGAGTCATCTCTACCAGTGATATTTACTGTATAATACTGAGGAGTCATCTCTACCAGTGATATTTACTGTATAATACTGAGGAGTCATCTCTACCAGTGATATTTACTGTATAATACTGAGGAGTCATCTCTACCAGTGATATTTACTGTATAATACTCAAGGAGTCATCTCTACCAGTGATATTTACTGTATAATACTGAGGAGTCATCTCTACCAGTGATATTTACTGTATAATACTGAGGAGTCATCTCTACCAGTGATATTTACTGTATAATACTGAGGAGTCATCTCTACCAGTGATATTTACTGTATAATACTAAGGAGTCATCTCTACCAGTGATATTTACTGTATAATACTGAGGAGTCATCTCTACCAGTGATATTTACTGTATAATACTGAGGAGTCATCTCTACCAGTGATATTTACTGTATAAACTACTCTACCAGGAGTCATCTCTACCAGTGATATTTACTGTATAATACTGAGGAGTCATCTCTACCAGTGATATTTACTGTATAATACTGAGGAGTCATCTCTACCAGTGATATTTACTGTATAATACTAAGGAGTCATCTCTACCAGTGATATTTACTGTATAATACTGAGGAGTCATCTCTACCAGTGATATTTACTGTATAATACTGAGGAGTCATCTCTACCAGTGATATTTACTGTATAATACTGAGGAGTCATCTCTACCAGTGATATTTACTGTATAATACTGAGGAGTCATCTCTACCAGTGATATTTACTGTATAATACTGAGGAGTCATCTCTACCAGTGATATTTACTGTATAATACTGAGGAGTCATCTCTACCAGTGATATTTACTGTATAATACTGAGGAGTCATCTCTACCAGTGATATTTACTGTATAATACTGAGGAGTCATCTCTACCAGTGATATTTACTGTATAATACTGAGGAGTCATCTCTACCAGTGATATTTACTGTATAATACTGAGGAGTCATCTCTACCAGTGATATTTACTGTATAATACTGAGGAGTCATCTCTACCAGTGATATTTACTGTATAATACTGAGGAGTCATCTCTACCAGTGATATTTACTGTATAATACTGAGGAGTCATCTCTACCAGTGATATTTACTGTATAATACTAAGGAGTCATCTCTACCAGTGATATTTACTGTATAATACTGAGGAGTCATCTCTACCAGTGATATTTACTGTATAATACTGAGGAGTCATCTCTACCAGTGATATTTACTGTATAATACTGAGGAGTCATCTCTACCAGTGATATTTACTGTATAATACTGAGGAGTCATCTCTACCAGTGATATTTACTGTATAATACTAAGGAGTCATCTCTACCAGTGATATTTACTGTATAATACTGAGGAGTCATCTCTACCAGTGATATTTACTGTATAATACTAAGGAGTCATCTCGACCACTGATATTTACTGTATAATACTGAGGAGTCATCTCTACCAGTGATATTTACTGTATAATACTAAGGAGTCATCTCTACCAGTGAGATTTACTGTATAATACTGAGGAGTCATCTCTACCAGTGATATGTACTGTATAATACTAAGGAGTCATCTCTACCAGTGATATTTACTGTATAATACTGAGGAGTCATCTCTACCAGTGATATTTACTGTATAATACTGAGGAGTCATCTCTACCAGTGATATTTACTGTATAATACTGAGGAGTCATCTCTACCAGTGATATTTACTGTATAATACTAAGGAGTCATCTCTACCAGTGAGATTTACTGTATAATACGGAGGAGTCATCTCTACCAGTGATATTTACTGTAGAATACTGAGGAGTCATCTCTACCAGTGATATTTACTGTATAATACTGAGGAGTCATCTCTACCAGTGATATTTACTGTATAATACTAAGGAGTCATCTCTACCAGTGATATTTACTGTATAATACTGAGGAGTCATCTCTACCAGTGATATTTACTGTATAATACTGAGGAGTCATCTCTACCAGTGATATTTACTGTATAATACTGAGGAGTCATCTCTACCAGTGATATTTACTGTATAATACTGAGGAGTCATCTCTACCAGTGATATTTACTGTATAATACTGAGGAGTCATCTCTACCAGTGATATTTACTGTATAATACTGAGGAGTCATCTCTACCAGTGATATTTACTGTATAATACTGAGGAGTCATCTCTACCAGTGATATTTACTGTATAATACTGAGGAGTCATCTCTACCAGTGATATTTACTGTATAATACTGAGGAGTCATCTCTACCAGTGATATTTACTGTATAATACTGAGGAGTCATCTCTACCAGTGATATTTACTGTATAATACTGAGGAGTCATCTCTACCAGTGATATTTACTGTATAATACTGAGGAGTCATCTCTACCAGTGATATTTACTGTATAATGATATTTACTGTATAATACTGAGGAGTCATCTCTACCAGTGATATTTACTGTATAATACTAAGGAGTCATCTCGACCAGTGATATTTACTGTATAATACTAAGGAGTCATCTCTACCAGTGATATTTACTGTATAATACTGAGGAGTCATCTCTACCAGTGATATTTACTGTACAATACTGAGAAGTCATCTCTACCAGTGATATTTACTGTATAATACTAAGGAGTCATCTCTACCAGTGATATTTACTGTATAATACTGAGGAGTCATCTCTACCAGTGATATTTACTGTATAATACTAAGGAGTCATCTCTACCAGTGATATTTACTGTATAATACTGAGGAGTCATCTCGACCAGTGATATTTACTGTATAATACTGAGGAGTCATCTCTACCAGTGATATTTACTGTATAATACTGAGGAGTCATCTCTACCAGTGATATTTACTGTATAATACTGAGGAGTCATCTCTACCAGTGATATTTACTGTATAATACTGAGGAGTCATCTCTACCAGTGATATTTACTGTATAATACTAAGGAGTCATCTCTACCAGTGATATTTACTGTATAATACTGAGGAGTCATCTCTACCAGTGATATTTACTGTATAATACTAAGGAGTCATCTCTACCAGTGATATTTACTGTATAATACTGAGGAGTCATCTCTACCAGTGATATTTACTGTATAATACTGAGGAGTCATCTCTACCAGTGATATTTACTGTATAATACTAAGGAGTCATCTCTACCAGTGATATTTACTGTATAATACTGAGGAGTCATCTCTACCAGTGATATTTACTGTATAATACTAAGGAGTCATCTCTACCAGTGATATTTACTGTATAATACTGAGGAGTCATCTCTACCAGTGATATTTACTGTATAATACTGAGGAGTCATCTCTACCAGTGATATTTACTGTATAATACTGAGGAGTCATCTCTACCAGTGATATTTACTGTATAATACTAAGGAGTCATCTCTACCAGTGAGATTTACTGTATAATACGGAGGAGTCATCTCTACCAGTGATATTTACTGTAGAATACTGAGGAG
>NC_060180.1:7123350-7135850 GCF_021184085.1 Oncorhynchus gorbuscha | reverse complement strand
GGAGAGAGAGAGAGAGAGACAGGTTAGAGAGAGAGGAGAGAGAGAGACAGAGAGAGATACAGGAGAGAGAGATACAGACAGGAGAGAGAGACAGACAGGGGAGAGAGAGAGAGAGGGAGAGAGAGAGAGAGAGAGAGAGAGAGAGAGAGAGAGAGAGACAGGAGAGAGAGAGAGAGAGAGACAGACAGGGAGAGAGAGAGAGAGAGACAGAGAGGAGAGAGAGAGAGACAGGAGAGAGAGAGAGACAGACAGGAGAGAGATACAGACAGGGCGAGAGAGACAGACAGGAGAGAGATACAGAGGGAGAGAGAGACAGAGAGAGAGAGAGAGAGAGAGAGAGAGAGAGAGAGAGAGAGAGAGAGAGAGAGAGAGAGAGAGAGAGAGAGAGAGAGAGAGAGAGGGAGAGAGAGAGAGAGAGAGATACAGACAGGGGAGAGAGATACAGACAGGGGAGAGAGAGAAAAAAAAAGTTCCGGAGTTCTAAATTGAGCAGCTGCTGAAAAAATGAGCTCCTGTATATATTGAGATTTAAATGTTTTTTTAGAGTGAAGTACATCGAAAAAAATCAAGAGAAAACTGCAAGACTCAATAGAAGACAAAACAAGGAACAAACCAAAAAGACAGGCTTTTGAAAAAGTAACTATTTTTCATAAAATTGATCAGTTATCTTAGCTAGCTGAATTGCTAGCTGAATTGTTTACTTGTTGCTAAGCAGTTGTTAGGGACTCTCCTGGAAGAAGCTAGCTAGCTTACAAAGAATAACAACAACAAAATATCTAGTTAACAGAAGAAAGGAAGACAAAATAAGGACAAAATAAGGACAGAAGAAAAGGGAAAAGAAAAAGGACAACAAAGTGAAACCTCTGAAGAAACAAGAGACCATAATACAAGAAACAGCACTTCTATTGCAACATTGTAGCCAACATCACCAGCGTTGCTATGGAAATAGTTTACCCACCAGACATCCAAACAGAGAAAGCTAAGAAAAGTTTCAAAGGTTTGTTGATGGGACAGAACCATGAATGCCTGTTTGCAGATCTTACCAGTTACAAAACAAGAGCAAATTAAATTTTTAATACCAATCGAGGGAACATATGGAAAAATGTTATTTGCAACCATTTCCCTTTCTCAAAAAAGAGGGGCATCAGCCAAGGATGTCAGATCAGCATTTTTGAAGAAGCTGATCAGAGTAACACATATCAGTAAACGTATATAATAATGGAATCGTATTGATACAAGGCAATGATTCAAGCCTCCAGGCTTTTGAGAATAGGTTTGCTAGCCTAAAAGCAGACGCTGACATCATCTCAGAAACTGAGGAAAAAGTTAAGGAGGAAGATGGAGAAAAGCAGACCCCAATAGTCTCTGTGACCCAGCAGGAAGCCCTCAATGTCCCTTTACCTACCTCACCTGCAGCAGACAGAGTCAAGGACATGTCCATTTCAATAAGAACACCTGCTATGCAACGTTTCCTCAACACCCTCTCTCTAGTCGAAGCAGAGGTCATAGAACTCAGAGAGAACAAGCTTCAAGAGGAGGACACTGTCCAGAAACTAAAAGAAGAGATGAAACAGTTCATGGAGGAGAGCAGAGCATCTATTGCTAAATTAAAAAGCAGAATGGACAAGCTGAGTCAGACAAATGATGACCTCAGAGACCATCTGAGCACAACAAGAAAGGAGCTCGAACAAAAAGAGAGGTACATTGACACCCTCAACCGGCAGAGAGTCATTGTGTCCTCTGCATCTAGAGAACATGTCCACCAGCTTGGTACAACACAAGCAGAACCTGAGACCAGCATGGCCTCCACCACACAGCCTGATGACACTGCTCCAGCCCAGGTCAACCTACCAGCCTCTCAGTCTGCTCCAGCCCAGGTCAACCTACCAGCCTCTCAGTCTTCTCCAGCCCAGGTCAACCTACCAGCCTCTCAGTCTGCTCCAGCCCAGGCCAGAGTACCAGCCTCCCAGTCTGCTCCAGCACAGGTCAACCTACCAGCCTCTCAGTCTGATCCAGCCCAGGTCAGAATACCAGCCTCCCAGTCTGCTCCACCCAGACAATCACCCACAACTGCAATCCTAATTGATTCAAATGGGAAGTTCTTAGTCCAGGAAAGATTATTCCCTAGACACCAGGTGTATAAGTTCTGGTGTCCTACAACTGAGAGTGCAATGCAGCTAGCTACTCAGTCAGACCAGGATTGACACCCCTGACAACATCATCATCCACACTGGCACAAACGACCTTCATGCCAAAGGTGAAAATGTGTCTGGGGCAGTGAGAAGAGTGGCAGAACGGGCACAGGCTATGTTCCCAACAGCCAATATAGTTGTGTCCACCCTCCTACCAAGAAAAGACTTCCCAGGAAAGTTGATTGACAAAATAAATCAACAGATCACTGTGGACTGTGCCTCACTGCTCAACGTCAGATGGCTCACCACCCCACTCTGACATGTCAACACTTATATGATAATATACATCTTGATCAGGACAGTATCAGAACCTTTGCCAAGGACCTAAAAGATGCAACACTTGGCAGGGACCCACACACCCATCACTCCAGCAACAAAGGTCCCCCGCCCCACCTTCTGAAACAACAGTACCTCCACCATCCCGAGGAGAAAAGAGCCAGACATGGCTTATTACAGCACAGCTCTACTAGACCAGGCCCAACACAGCACATATTTACCAGACCAGACCCGCCTCAGGACAGCACAACTAGATCCGTCCCATCACAACACAGCTCTACTAGACCCGTCCCATTACAACACAGCTCTACTAGACCCGTCCCATTACAACACAGCTCTACTAGACCCGTCCCATTACAACACAGCTCTACTAGACCCGTCCCATTACAACACAGCTCTACTAGACCTGGCCCATCACATCACAGCTCTACTAGACCCGGCCCATCACAACACAGCTCTACTAGACCCGGCCCATCACAACACAGCTCTACTAGACCCAGCCCATCACAACACAGCTCTGACCACTACTCCAGGGTCGGTCAGAACACTGCCCTTCAGGGAAGTAGACCACATGATGCAGTCCACACCATGTATCAGTCAGATCGTCAGCCTACATATGCTGAGGTAACCTCTGGCAGGAGACCCCTAGAACAATCAGAGATAGGAGAGGTGCGCCAACTACTGCAACTAATATGCAGACTACTGAGCTAGACAGTCCCTTTAATTCACACACGGGCACGCACACACACACACACACACACACACACAAACACACAGGGTTGCAGACTGCATTGTACTTATTTTATGTGCAATCTTATTCCATTCTTATTAATTTGTTTACAAATATTCCTAAATGTATTGACACCGGTATTATAATTATTATTATATGTAATGGTGTGTGTGTGTGCGCGTGTGTATGTATGTATGTGTATATATGTGCATGTATGTATATGTATATATATATATGTGTGTATGTATATATATATATATATATATATATAGTTTTTTCTCCTCTTTTTTCAATGTACTTTACTCAAACCAGTGAATATCACTTATTATAAATGAGATCATTAACTATCAGCTCTTGGAATATCCAGGGCCTATACTCTTCACATTTTGGTTATAAAACAACAAATCCAGAATTGATTAAAAACATCAAGGGACAGGACATCATAATCCTACTGGAGACATGGTGTCGTGGAGACATAGATACTCAGTGTCCCTCAGGATATAGAGAAAGTTTACTACCATCAATCAAACATAAAAATGTTAAACGGGGCCGAGCCTCAGGTGGAATCATCATTTGGCATAAGCAGGACTTAGCACTGAATGAAATGAAAAAAGGTACCACTCACATTTGGCTAAAACTTAACAAAGGTACAATCTATTGTGACCATGATGTATACATATGTGCAGCTTATGCTCCTCCTTCAGATTTATCATATTATGATGATCAGTTTTTTGACAATCTCCAGACAGAAATCATTACATTTCAGACGCAGGGTAAAGTGCTTCTTTGTGGAGATTTCAATGCAAGAACAGGTTCTGAGCCTGACTACACTGATGTGGGAGGTAACCACCACATATTTGGACACCCCTCCTTGTACAGTAGCCCTATTATAAATAATAGAAACAGTCCTGACCAAATACTGAACAAAAATGGAAAAGAGTTAGTACATCTCTGTCGAGCCTTAGGCCTGTACATGCTTAATGGTAGAATCAGAGGGGACTCTTTAGGTCAGTTTACTTACTGCTCAGCTCTTGGGACAAGTGTAGTCGATTATGCCATCACTGACATTGACCCCTCCTCCATTAGTGCATTCACTGTCAGACCACAGACACCATTGTCAGATCACAGTCAGATCAACGTGTTTCTGAAGAAATTAACCGGCAATATTCATTCAAAAAAACAGCCCAATAAACTTTACAACATAAACCAATCATACAGATGGGCTCCAAACAGTGCAGAGACATTCATTGAAACATTGGACTCAAATGAAATGATGAACTCTATACAGTTTTTCAATAACTCACAATACCAAAACAATAAAGATGGTGTCAATTCAGCTACCCAAAACATCAACTGCATATTCCAAAAAGCAGCATCGAAAGCAAATTTGAGAAAACCAAAGCAATGCAACATGAGAAGCAAAAATCAAAATGTTTCTGACAAATGGTTTGATAATGAATGTAAAACAATTAGAAAACACCTAAGAGAAATGTCAAACAAAAACATAAGCAGCAAAACAACCCAGAGAGATATGAAATGAAACTCAAACAAAAAACATAAGAAACTCTGAAAGCAAAACAACCCAGAGCTACGATATGAATACTGTGAAACTCTGAAACACTAGAAACAAACACTGAAATGCAAACACTGAAATGCAAGAAATTGAATTATACCAACAAGACACTTGATGAAATTGAAAACGCAATTGACCAAAATCAGTTCTGGGACATGTGGAACAATTTAAGCACAACAAAGCCACAAGAATTAGTCATACAAGATGTAGGAATTTGGAAAACTTATTTTGATAATCTATACAAAAATATCCCACAAAACGACTTACAACAGAACCAATTAGAAATTAAAGAAAAATTGAACATCCTTGAATCAGTCATTAAAAACAACCAAAATCCATTAGATGACCCAATAACCCAACAAGAACTAAATGAAAAGCTCAAATCTATTAAATCAAAGAAGGTTTGTGGTGTAGACAACATCAGAAATGAAATGCTGAAAAACAGCACACCTGAGTTGCAAAATGCTGTGCTTAAGTTGTTCAACATGGTTTTAACTTCTGGCTGCTTCCCTGATGTCTGGAACCAGGGGCTCATCTCCCCTATCCACAAAAGTGGAGACAAATCAGACCCCAATAATTACAGGGGAATTTGCGTCAATAGTAACTTGGGAAAGATTTTCTGTAGCATTTTGAATTCAAGAATTCAAACCTTTCTTCAAGAAAACAATGTAATAAGTAAATGTCAAATTGGCTTTCTTCCTAAACATCACACTACTGACCATATATACACCTTACACACACTAATTAATAAACACCATCACACTACTGACCATATATACACCTTACACACACTAATTAATAAACACCATCACACTACTGACCATATATACACCTTACACACACTAATTCCTGTAGGTTCATGCTCTACAACATCCGCAGAGTACGACCCTGCCTCACACAGGAAGCGGCACAGGTCCTAATCCAGGCACTTGTCATCTCCCGTCTGGATTACTGCAACTCGCTGTTGGCTGGGCTCCCTGCCTGTGCCATTAAACCCCTACAACTCATCCAGAACGCCGCAGCCCGTCTGGTGTTCAACCTTCCCAAGTTCTCTCACGTCACCCCGCTCCTCCACTCTCTCCACTGGCTTCCAGTTGAAGCTCGCATCCGCTACAAGACCATGGTGCTTGCCTACGGAGCTGTGAGGGGAACGGCACCTCAGTACCTCCAGGCTCTGATCAGGCCCTACACCCAAATAAGGGCACTGCGTTCATCCACCTCTGGCCTGCTCGCCTCCCTACCACTGAGGAAGTACAGTTCCCGCTCAGCCCAGTCAAAACTGTTCGCTGCTCTGGCTCCCCAATGGTGGAACAAACTCCCTCACGACGCCAGGACAGCGGAATCAATCACCACCTTCCGGAGACACCTGAAACCCCACCTCTTTAAGGAATACCTAGGATAGGATAAATAATCCTTCTCACCCCCCTTAAAATATGTAGATGCACTATTGTAAAGTGGCTGTTCCACTGGATGTCATAAGGTGAATGCACCAATTTGTAAGTCGCTCTGGATAAGAGCGTCTGCTAAATGACTTAAATGTAAATGTAAATGTCTAATTAATAAACACCATCTCACTACTGACCATATATACACCTTACACACACTAATTAATAAACACCATCACACTACTGACCATATATACACCTTACACACACTAATTAATAAACACCATCACACTACTGACCATATATACACCTTACACACACTAATTAATAAACACCATCACACTACTGACCATATATACACCTTACACACACTAATTAATAAACACCATCACACTACTGACCATATATACACCTTACACACACTAATTAATAAACACCACCTCACTACTGACCATGTATACACCTTACACACACTAATTAATAAACACCATCACACTACTGACCATATATACACCTTACACACACTAATTAATAAACACCATCACACTACTGACCATATATACACCTTACACACACTAATTAATAAACACCATCACACTACTGACCATATATACACCTTACACACACTAATTAATAAACACCATCACACTACTGACCATATATACACCTTACACACACTAATTAATAAACACCATCACACTACTGACCATATATACACCTTACACACACTAATTAATAAACACCATCACACTACTGACCATATATACACCTTACACACACTAATTAATAAACACCATCACACTACTGACCATATATACACCTTACACACACTAATTAATAAACACCATCACACTACTGACCATATATACACCTTACACACACTAATTAATAAACACCATCACACTACTGACCATACTATACACCTTACACACACTAATTAATAAACACCATCGCACTACTGACCATATATACACCTTACACACACTAATTAATAAACACCATCACACTACTGACCATACTATACACCTTACACACACTAATTAATAAACACCATCGCACTACTGACCATATATACACCTTACACACACTAATTAATAAACACCATCACACTACTGACCATATATACACCTTACACACACTAATTAATAAACACCATCACACTACTGACCATATATACACCTTACACACACTAATTAATAAACACCATCACACTACTGACCATATATACACCTTACACACACTAATTAATAAACACCATCACACTACTGACCATATATACACCTTACACACACTAATTAATAAACACCATCACACTACTGACCATATATACACCTTACACACACTAATTAATAAACACCATCACACTACTGACCATATATACACCTTACACACACTAATTAATAAACACCATCTCACTACTGACCATATATACACCTTACACACACTAATTAATAAACACCATCACACTACTGACCATATATACACCTTACACACACTAATTAATAAACACCATCGCACTACTGATCATATATACACCTTACACACACTAATTAATAAACACCATCACACTACTGACCATATATACACCTTACACACACTAATTAATAAACACGTCCACCAAAAAAAAGAGGGCAAAATCTTTGCTTGCTTTATTGACTTTAAAAAAGCATTTGATTAGATTTGGCACGAAGGGCTATTCTACAAAATTCTACAAAGTGGGCTTGGTGGTAAGGTGTATGACTTAATAAAATGTATGTACACAGAAAACAAGTGTGCAATAAAAATCAAAAACCAAAGAACAGAATTTTTTTCACAATGTCGAGGTGTGAGACAAGGCTGCAATTTGAGTCCAAATCTTTTCAACATTTATATCAATGAATTAGCAGACATGTTGGACCAATCTCCAGCCCCAGGACTCACACTATTTGACACAGAGGTGAAATACCTGCTATATGCTGATGACTTGGTACTTCTATCACCAACCAAAGAAGGTCTTCAACAAAACATTAATATTCTGGAGCAATATTGCCATAATTGGGCCCTGGCAGTAAATTTCCAAAAACTAAAATCATGATTTTCCAAAAAAAAACGAGATGTCAGAAACACAAATGTAAATTCACCCTGAACAATACCTTAATTGAACACACAAAAAATGACACCTACCTTGGTCTGACCATATCTGCATCGGGAAACTTTAATATGGCAGTGAATGCACTCAAAGAAAAAGCCCGTAGAGCAATGTATGCAATAAAAATGAAATTATTCAAAATCAACATCCCAATTAAAATTTGGACTAAAATATTTGACAGTGTAATCCTACCAATAGCACTTTATGGAAGTGAGGTTTGGGGGCCACTCAATAAAATGGATTTTAAAATGTGGGACAAACATCCAATTGAAGCCCTACATGCAGAATTCTGTCTGAAAATCCTACAAGTCCAGAGAAATACACCAACTAATGCATGTAGGGCAGAATTGGGCCGTTTTCCAGTAATAATGAAGATACAGAAAAGATCATTAAAATGTTGGCTACATCTAAATTCAAGTCCAAATTCGAGTCTGCAATTTAAAGCACTTCAAGCCCAAGAGCTGAGCCCAGAAACGAGTCCTCTCAGTCAGCTGGTGTTGGACCTCACCAACCAAGCAGACACCAGCACTGCTTCAAAAGAAAGAATTCCAATAAGCAAAATCATGAACCAATCAAAGGAATCATATTTACAATACTGGAAAAACAAAACAAAATCCCAAAGCCGACTAAATTGCTATCTGACCCTAAACAGAGAATATGAATTGGCTGATTATCTCTAATCTGTCAGAGATACGAAGCAGCCAGATCCTTGCCAGGTGCAGGCGGAGTAACCACCAATTGGCAATAGAAACCGGCAGACATAAAAAGACATGGCTACCCAAAGAGGAGCGTGTATGTGGTCACTGCATGACAGGGGAGGGTAGAGACAGAGATGCACTTTCTCCTTTACTGTGAGAAATATTACTCACAAAGAGATTCATTATTCACAGAAATGACTACATATATTCCAAATTTTTACAAATTGAACCCAGAGGAAAAACTAAGAATACTCATGGGCGAAGGAGCAATGGCTCCTCTTGCAGCCAAATATGTATTTTCCTGCCATAGCCTGGGGGACACTGAATAATAACATCTGCATAGTAAACAGTAACTTACTTATTATTACTATTATTGTAATTACTATAATTACTAATTTATCATTCCAAATATGGTGATAACAGTATTATAGTGATAACAGTTTAGTGATGGTAGTAGTAGTCGTAGTAATGATGATTGTAGTTGTTGTACTGATATAAAGAAGATGACCATTATTTAGTTATAAGTTAGTTATAGTTTCATTTTCCATAATTAGATTTTATATTTATTACATTTCTACTATTGACTGTTACCATTTTATTGTTATTATTTTTGTATTTAATTTTGTATTATTATTTACTACCATTTTCTATAATTATTTACTATCATTTATAATTTTGTTACAATGTATATTGTACACATTGTTGCTTTGGCAATATTGACACAATGTTTTTCATGTCAATAAAGCAGCTTGAATTTGAGAGAGAGAGAGAGAGAGAGAGAGAGAGAGAGAGAGAGAGAGAGAGAGAGAGAGAGAGAGAGAGAGAGAGAGAGAGAGAGAGAGAGAGAGAGAGAGAGAGAGACAGACAGACAGACAGGGAGAGAGAGAGAGAGAGAGAGAGAGAGAGAGAGAGAGAGAGAGAGAGACAGAGAGAGAGAGAGAGAGAGATACAGACAGGGGAGAGAGATACAGACAGGAGAGAGAGAGAGACAGGGGAGAGAGAGAGAGACAGGGAGAGAGAGAGAGAGGAGAGAGAGAGAGAGAGAGAGAGAGAGAGAGAGAGAGAGAGAGAGAGAGAGAGAGAGAGAGAGAGAGATACAGACAGACAGACAGACAGACAGACAGACAGACAGACAGACAGACAGACAGACAGACAGACAGACAGAGGATAGAGATACAGACAGGGGAGAGAGATACATACAGGGGAGAGAGATACAGACAGGGGAGAGAGAGAGAGAGAGAGAGAGAGAGAGAGAGAGATACAGACAGGGGAGAGATACAGACAGGGGAGAGAGAGAGAGACAGACAGGGGAGAGAGAGATACAGACAGGGGAGAGAGAGAGAGACAGGGAGAGAGAGAGAGAGAGAGAGAGAGAGAGAGAGAGAGAGAGAGAGAGAGAGAGAGAGAGAGAGAGAGAGAGAGAGAGAGAGAGAGAGAGAGAGAGATACAGACAGGGGATAGAGATACAGACAGGGGAGAGAGATACATACAGGGGAGAGAGATACAGACAGGGGAGAGAGAGAGAGAGAGAGAGAGAGAGAGATACAGACAGGGGAGAGATACAGACAGGGGAGAGAGAGAGAGAGACAGACAGCAGGGGAGAGAGATACAGACAGGGGGGAGAGAGAGAGAGAGAGAGATACAGACAGGGGAGAGGGAGAGACAGACAGGGGAGAGAGAGAGACAGACAGGGGAGAGAGAGAGAGAGAGAGAGAGAGAGAGAGAGAGAGAGAGAGAGAGAGACAGACAGGGGGGAGAGAGAGAGAGAGAGAGAGAGAGAGAGAGAGAGAGAGATACAGACAGGGGAGAGAGATACAGACAGGTTAGAGAGATACAGACAGAGAGAGAGAGAGAGAGAGAGAGAGAGAGAGAGAGAGAGACCTCTCAGCTTCCCTATCAAATCTAAAAATCTCAAATAGAAAACCGAAGAAAATTAACAATAATGACAAATGGTTTGATGAAGAATGCAAAAATTTAAGAAAGAAATTGAGAAACCTGTCCAACCAAAAACATAGAGACCCGGAAAACCTGAGTCTACGCCTTCACTATGGTGAATCACTAAAACAATACAGAAATACACTACGGAAAAAGAAGGAACAGCATGTCAGAAATCAGCTCAATGCAATTGAAGAATCCATAGACTCTAACCACTTCTGGGAAAATTGGAAAACTAAACAAACAACAACACAAAGAATTATCTATCCAAAATGGAGATGTATGGGTAAACCACTTCTCCAATCTTTTTGGTTCTATAACAAAGAACAAAGAGCAAAAACATATACATGATCAAATACAGATCTTAGAATCAACTATTAAAGACTACCAGAACCCACTGGATTCTCCAATTACATTGAATGAGTTACAGGACAAAATAAAAACCCTTCAACCCAGAAAGGCCTGTGGTGTCGATGGTATCCTCAATGAAATGATCAAATATACAGACAACAAATTCCAATTGGCTATACTAAAACTCTTTAACATCATACTTAGCTCTGGCATCTTCCCTAATATTTGGAACCAAGGACTGATCACCCCAATCCACAAAAGTGGAGACAAATTTGACCCCAATAACTACCGTGGAATATGTGTCAACAGTAACCTTGGGAAAATCCTCTGCATTATTATTAACAGTAGACTCGTACATTTCCTCAATGAAAACAATGTACTGAGCAAATGTCAAATTGGCTTTTTACCAAATTACCGTACAACAGACCATGTATTCACCCTGCACACCCTAATTGACAACCAAACAAACCAAAACAAAGGCAAAGTCTTCTCATGCTTTGTTGATTTCAAAAACGCCTTCGACTCAATCTGGCACGAGGGTCTGCTATACAAACTGATGGAAAGTGGTGTTGGGGTAAAACATACGACATTATAAAATCCATGTACACAAACAACAAGTGTGCGGTTAAAATTGGCAAAAAACACACACATTTCTTCACACAGGGTCGTGGGGTTAGACAGGGATGCAGCTTAAGCCCCACCCTCTTCAACATATATATCAACGAATTGGCGCGGGCACTAGAAAAGTCTGCAGCACCCGGCCTCCCCCTGCTAGAATCCGAAGTCAAATGTCTGCTGTTTGCTGATGATCTGGTGCTTCTGTCACCAACCAAGGAGGGCCTACAGCAGCACCTAGATCTTATGCACAGATTCTGTCAGACCTGGGCCCTGACAGTAAATCTCAGTAAGACCAAAATAATGGTGTTCCAAAAAAGGTCCAGTCACCAGGACCACAAATACAAATTCCATCTAGACACTGTTGCCCTAGAGCACACAAAAAACTATACATACCTTGGCCTAAATATCAGCGCCACAGGTAACTTCCACAAAGCTGTGAACGATCTGAGAGACAAGGCAAGAAGGGCATTCTATGCCATCAAAAGAAACATAAATTTCAACATACCAATTAGGATTTGGCTAAAAATACTTGAATCAGTCATAGAGCCCATTGCCCTTTATGGTTGTGAGGTCTGGGGTCCGCTCACCAACCAAGACTTCACAAAATGGGACAA